>NC_074667.1:70265193-70490227 GCF_029448725.1 Salvelinus fontinalis
ACAACAGGTTTTTAATCTGGTGTTTTATTTTTATTGATTGTGAATTAAAATGGGCGGTAAGATTATCTCTCTGTGCTTTAGATTATCTCTCTGTGCTTTGGCTCCTATAATACGTACCTAGGTCTTGTCTTGATTTAGCTGGGGAAGTTGTGAGCCAACCAAGTATTCAAGTCACTAATACAGTCTAATCATTTATCTGTGGTGCTAAACACACACACACACACACATCCCCCGACATGCACACACGCACACACACACACACACACACACACACACACACACACACACACACACACACACACACACACACACACACACACACACACACACACACACACACACACACACACACACACACACACACACACACACACACACACACACATTCCCCGACACACACACACATACAAACGCACAAACACAAACCCATTCCCCGACACACACAAACAAACACACACACAGACATCACTCGACACACATACACACACACACACATCCTCAACATACACACACACACACACACTCGTGCACACACACACAGACACATCCCCCGACACACACACACACACACACACACAACATCCCCCGACACACACAAACACACACACACATCCCCCGACACACGCACACTCTATTTTCAATTAGTTATTTATTTATTTATTTTACCAGGAAGGTCAATTGAGGACAAGTTCTCATTTACAACTGCGACCTGGCCCAGATAAAGCAAAGCAGTGCGACAGAAACAACAACACAGAGTTACACATGGAATAAACAAAACGTACAGTCAATAACACAATTGAGAAAGTCTATATACAGCGTGTGCAAATGAGGTAAGTTAAGGTGAGGCAATAAACAGGCCATAGTGGCGAAATAATTACAATTTAGCATTAACACTGGAGTGATAGATGTGCAGATGATGAATGTGCAAGTAGAGATACTCGGATATGAAGGAGCAAAATAACAGTATGGGCATGACTCTCTTTCTGCTGACTGTGGTGTTTTTAGGTAGTGTTAGTGCTTCATACAGACAGGCGATGATCGTGCTGAGGAATACCTGGGCAGATTGACATTTTTTCTCTGTGATTTCCACAAGCACAAAACTACAGAACATAACTGCGTACAGTACTCAATCATAGAGAATTAATCTGGTTCTTGTCATCGAACGGTTCATTAAAAAGTAGCTCCTTCATACCCCATTGCGTCTAAATGCCTGGGGCTGAGTTTTTACTAAGTTAACATATGGAATTGTTTTATAATGGTCATACCAAGGATCATTTAACTATTTGATTTGGAATTTTAGGACCCCAATAAAACATTTTAATTTGGCCTTACTGCTTTTAGCCAATGAAAACGCATTGAAAACCAGATTCATACATGGATGAACAGAGAGTCAAAACGTAGTGTCTTTCCTATGTCTGAGAGATATAAGAAAGATCGGCAAACAATATTATGGAATGAGCCGTATACCTTTGGCGTGGAAATACACATTTTTTGGCTCGGTACCAGGACACTTGTGGGGGTTGTAGAGAAAACATTGTTTGTTTAACGGATAGGATGGTGCTGAAGAGGATGACTGACGTTTTAAATGCTCCTAGACAACTGTGCTATTTTGTTAGTTTTTTTGCGTTACTTGTAACTTATTTTGTAACTTATTGTGTACATAATGTCGCTGCTAACGTCTCTTACGACCGAAAATAACTTCTGGACATCAGAACAGCGATTACTCAAAACAAACTGGAAGAAGCTTTTTCCTTTAACGAGTCCAACAAGAAGGATATTCTGCTTTCCCGGGAACAGACCCAAATCCCAGTCACTTGCGTGAAGAAAAGACGGAGGAAAAGAGGGCTGCTTTCTGAGAATCCGTAAGCGAGCGAGTAAACTCCCACTGCCATCTGGTCTACATGCTAACATGGAATCATTGGAGAATAAAATAAAATTGATGACCTACGATTATTCTACCAACGGGAAATTAACACCTGTGCTATCTTATGTTTCACTGAGTCGTGGCTGATCGATGACAAGGATAATATAAAGCTGGCAGAACAGAGAAGCTACGTCTGGTAAGACGAGGGGTGGGGGGTGTGTGTCTATTTGTCAATAACAGCTGGCGTGCAATGTCTAATATTAAAGAAGTCTCGAGGTATTGCTCGCCTGAGGTAGAGTACCTCATGATAAGCTGTAGACCACACAATCTACCAAGAGAGTTCTGAACTATATTATTCATAGCCATCTATTTACCACCACAGACCAATGCCAACACTAAGACCGCACTCAACCAATTCTATAAGGCCATAAGAAAATGCTCATCCAGAAGCGTTGCTCCTAGTGGCCGGGGACATTAATGCACGCACACTTAAATTATTTCTACCACATTTTTTACAGTATGTCACATGTGCAATGATGGGGGTTACGCAGGGAGTCGGGTGTGGGGCTACACCAATGCCATGATTACTGTATGTATGTGACAACATTTGTATGCTTGCAATGTGCAATGATGGAAAAATACTGGGTAAATGGATATGTACTGCTTTAGTTCTCAGGCTGAGAATTGTCTGCACCTGCTGAGTCACACAGCCTCAAGGTCGAGATAGTAGAGAGAGAGAAACCACTGTCTAGACATGTTCTTCTCAACTTAGATACGTTTTATCTAATCCAATGAAACAATGTTAAGATGTGATTGATGGTAGGTTTTACAAAGAGTGTTGTCTCCTCCTTCCTCCTTCTGTTTCTTCATATCTTTACTATAGAATACCAAAGGTATTCTGTATGTGAATGTCTGTCTGCAATTGGATTTTATTACTAAATAGTTTTATACCAAGGTTCCTGTGTCTGTGTCATCTATCTGGAAGACTGATTGTTAATGGAAACTTACACCCCCCCCCCCCCAATGCAAAGGACCACCCAACATTTGCCAGGAGTGAGTGACTGCTGTGTCTGGATGCTCTTTGTCCCACCGTGCATCAAATTATAAGGTAAGCAGTCACATGTTAAACCAAAAGTCTGAAATTACAAAAAGCACTGTGTGGTTGATGACTCATTCCAGTATCTACAGTTGAAGTCAGATGTTTACATACATCTTAGCCAAATACATTTAAACTCAGTTTTTCCTAATTCCTGATATTTAATCATAATACAAATTCCCTGTCTTAGGTCAGTTAGGATCACCACTTTATTTTAAGAATGTGAAATGTCAGAATAATAGTAGAGAGAATGATATTTCAGCTTTTATTTCTTTCATCACATTCCCAGTGGGTCAGAAGTTTACATACACTCAATTAGTATTTGGTAGCATTGCCTTAAAATGGATTAACTTGGTTCAAACGTTTCAGGTAGCCTTCCACAAGCTTCCCACAATAAGTTGGGTGAATTTTGGCCCATTCCTCCTGACAGAGGTGGAGTAACTGAGCCATGTTCCGTAGGCCTCCTTGCTCGCACACGCTTTTTCAGGTCTGCCCACACATTTTCTATATGATTGAGGTCAGGGCTTTGTGATGGACACTCCAATAGCTTGACTTTATTGTCCTTAAGCCATTTTGCCACAACTTTGGAATTATGCTTGGGGTCATTGTCCATTTGCAACCAAATTTTAACTTCCTGACTGATGTCTTGAGATCTTGCTTCAATATTATTATTATTTTTTTATTTTTTTATTTCACCTTTATTTAACCAGGTAGGCTAGTTGAGAACAAGTTCTCATTTGCAACTGCGACCTGGCCAAGATAAAGCATAGCAGTGTGAACAGACAACAACACAGAGTTACACATGGAGTAAACAATAAACAAGTCAATAACATGGTAGAAAAAAAAGAGAATCTATATACAATGTGTGCAAAAGGCATGAGGTAGGCAATAAATCGAATAATTACAATTTAGCAGATTAACACTGGAGTGATAAATCATCAGATGATCATGTGCAAGAAGAGATACTGGTGTGCAAAAGAGCAGAAAAGTAAATAAATAAAAGCAGTATGGGAGGTGAGGTAGGTAAATTGGGTGGGTAGTTTACAGATGGACTATGTACAGCTGCAGCGATCGGTTAGCTGCTCGGATAGCAGATTTTTAAAGTTGTTGAGGGAGATAAAAGTCTCCAACTTCAGAGATTTTTGCATTTCGTTCCAGTCGCAGGCAGCAGAGAACTGGAAGGAAAGGCGTCCAAATGAGGTTTTGGCTTTAGGGATGATCAGTGAGATACACCTGCTGGAGCGCGTGCTACGGGTGGGTGTAGCCATCGTGACCAGTGAACTGAGATAAGGCGGCACTTTACCTAGCATAGCCTTGTAGATGACCTGGAGCCAGTGGGTCTGACGACGAACATGTAGCGAGGGCCAGCCGACTAGGGCATACAGGTTGCAGTGGTGGGTCGTATAAGGTGCTTTAGTAACAAAACGGATGGCACTGTGATAAACTGCATCCAGTTTGCTGAGTAGAGTATTGGAAGCTATTTTGTAGATGGCATCGCCGAAGTCGAGGATCGGTAGGATAGTCAGTTTTACTAGGGTAAGTTTGGCGGAGTGAGTGAAGGAGGCTTTGTTGCGGAATAGAAAGCCGACTCTAGATTTGATTTTGGATTGGAGATGTTTGATATGAGTCTGGAAGGAGAGTTTGCAGTCTAGCCAGACACCTAGGTACTTATAGATGTCCACATATTCTAGGTCGGAACCGTCCAGGGTGGTGATGCTAGTCGGGCGTGCGGGTGCAGGCAGCGAACGGTTGAAAAGCATGCATTTGGTTTTACTAGCGTTTAAGAGCAGTTGGAGGCCACGGAAGGAGTGTTGTATGGCATTGAAGCTCGTTTGGAGGTTAGATAGCACAGTGTCCAAGGAAGGGCCGGAAGTATACAGAATGGTGTCGTCTGCGTAGAGGTGGATCAGGGAATCGCCCGCAGCAAGAGCAACATCATTGATGTATACAGAGAAAAGAGTCGGCCCGAGAATTGAACCCTGTGGTACCCCCATAGAGACTGCCAGAGGACCGGACAACATGCCCTCCAATTTGAAACACTGAACTCTGTCTGCAAAGTAGTTGGTGAACCAGGCAAGGCAGTCATTAGAAAAACCGAGGCTACTGAGTCTGCCGATAAGAATATGGTGATTGACAGAGTCGAAAGCCTTGGCCAGGTCGATGAAGACGGCTGCACAGTAATGTCTTTTATCGATGGCGGTTATGACATCGTTTAGTACCTTGAGCGTGGCTGAGGTGCACCCGTGACCGTCTCGGAAACCGGATTGCACAGCGGAGAAGGTACGGTGGGATTCGAGATGGTCAGTGATCTGTTTGTTGACTTGGCTTTCGAAGACCTTAGATAGGCAGGGCAGGATGGATATAGGTCTGTAACAGTTTGGGTCCAGGGTGTGTCCCCCTTTGAATAGGGGGATGACCGCGGCAGCTTTCCAATCCTTGGGGATCTCAGATGATACGAAGGAGAGGTTGAACAGGCTGGTAATAGGGGGTGCGACAATGGCGGCGGACAGTTTCAGAAATAGGGGGTCCAGATTGTCAAGCCCAGCTGATTTGTATGGGTCCAGGTTTTCCAGCTCTTTCAGAACATCTGCTATCTGGATATGGGTAAAGGAGAAGCTGGGGAGGCTTGGGCGAGTAGCAGCGGGTGGGGAGGGGGGGTGGGGCTGTTGGCCAAGGTTGGAGTCGCCAGGAGGAAGGCATGGCCAGCCATTGAGAAATGTTTGTTGAAGTTTTCGATTATCACGGACTTATCAGTGTCGACCGTGTTACCTAGCCTCAGTGCAGTGGGCAGCTGGGAGGAGGTGCTCTTGTTTTCCATGGACTTTACAGTATCCCAGAACTTTTTGGGAGTTAGAGCTACAGGATGCAAATGTCTGCTTGAAAAAGCTGGCCTTTGCTTTCCTGACTGACTGCGTGTATTGGTTCCTGACTTCCCTGAACAGTTGCATATCGCGGGGGCTCTTTGATGCTATTGCAGTTCGCCACAGGATGTTTTTGTGCTGGTCGAGGGCAGTCAGGTCTGGAGTGAACCAAGGGCTATATCTGTTTACATTTACATTTAAGTCATTTAGCAGACGCTCTTATCCAGAGCGACTTACAAATTGGTGCATTCACCTAATATCTGTTCTTGGTTCTGCATTTTTTGAACGGAGCATGCTTATCTAATATGGTGAGGAAGTAACTTTTAAAGAATGACCAGGCGTCCTCAACTGACGGGATGAGGTCAATATCCTTCCAGGATACCCGGGCCAGGTCGATTAGAAAGGCCTGCTCGCAGAAGTGTTTTAGGGAGCGTTTGACAGTGATGAGGGGTGGTCGTTTGACCGCGGACCCGTGGCGGATACAGGCAATGAGGCAGTGATCGCTGAGATCTTGATTGAAGACAGCAGAGGTGTATTTGGAGGGCAAGTTGGTCAGGATAATGTCTATTAGGGTGCCCATGTTTACGGATTTAGGGTTGTACCTGGTGGGTTCCTTGATGATTTGTGTGAGATTGAGGGCATCAAGCTTAGATTGTAGGACTGCCGGGGTGTTAAGCATATCCCAGTTTAGGTCACCTAACAGAACAAACTCTGAAGCTATATGGGGAGCGATCAATTCACAGATGGTGTCCAGGGCACAGCTGGGAGCTGAGGGGGGTCGGTAGCAGGCGGCAACAGTGAGAGACTTATTTCTGGAGAGATTAATTTTTAAAATTAGAAGTTCGAACTGTTTGGGCATAGACCTGGAAAGTATGACAGAACTTTGCAGGCTATCTCTGCAGTAGATTGCAACTCCTCCCCCTTTGGCAGTTCTATCTTGACGGAAAGTGTTATAGTTGGGTATGGAAATCTCAGAATTTTTGGTGGCCTTCCTAAACCAGGATTCGGACACGGCAAGGACATCAGGGTTGGCAGAGTGTGCTAAAGCAGTGAGTAAGGCAAACTTAGGGAGGAGGCTTCTGATGTTGACATGCATGAGGCCAAGGCTTTTTCGATCACAGAAGTCAACAAATGAGGGTGACTGGTTACATGCAGGGCCTGGGTTTACCTCCACATCACCCGAGGAACAGTAGTAGGTAGTAGTAGGATGAGAGTGCGGCTAAAGGCTATCAAAACTGGTCGCCTAGAGCGTTGGGGACAAGGAATAAAAGGAGCAGATTTATGGGCGTGGTAGAATAGATTCTGGGCATAATGTGCAGACCAGGGTATGGTGGGGCATGGGTACAGCGGAGGCAAGCCCAGGCACTGGGTGATGATAAGAGAGGTTGTATCTCTGGACATGCTGGTCTCAAGGGGTGAGGTCACCGCATGTGTGGGGGGTGGGACAAAGGAGGTATCAGAGGTACGGAGAGTGGAACTACGGGGTCCATTGCAAACCAAAACAATGATAACTAGCCTGAGCAACAGTATGCAAGGCATATTGATATTTCTATTTTCTATTTTCTATTTTCTATTTTCTATTTTCTATTTTCTATTTCTATTTTCTATTTTCTATTTTCTAATCTATTTTGTGAAGTGCACCAGTCCCTCCTGCAGCAAAGCACCCCCACCCCCATGCCGGTCTTCCTGGTGTTCTTTGGCTTGCAAGCCTCCCTCTTTTTCCTCCAAACATAACGATGGTCATTATGGCCAAACAGTTATATTTTTGTTTCATCAGACCAGAGGACATCTCTCCAAAAACTACAATCTTTGTACTTCGCAGTTGCAAACTGTAGTCTGGCTTTTTTATGGCGGTTTTGGAGCAGTGGCTTCTTCCTTGCTGAGCGGCCTTTCAGGTTATGTCGATATAGGACTTGTTTTACTGTGGATATAGATACTTTTGTTCCTCTTTCCTCCAGCATCTTCACAATATCCTTTGCTGTTGTTCTGGGATTGATTTGCACTTTTCGCACCAAAGTACGTTCATCTCTAGGAGACAGAATGCGTCTCCTTCCTGAGTGGTATGACGGCTGCGTTGTCCCATGGTGGTTATACTTGCGTACTATTGTTTGTACAGATGAACGTGGTACCTTCAGCCGTTTGGAAATTGCTCCCAAGGATGAACCAGACTTGTGGAGATCTACAATTTTTTCTGAGGTCTTGGCTGATATCTTTTGATTTGCCCATGATGTCAAGCAAAGAGGCACTGAGTTTGAAGGTAGGCCTTGAAATAAATCCACAGGTACACCTCCAATTGACTCAAATTATGTCAATTAGCGTATCAGAAGCTTCTAAAGCCATGACATAAATTTCTGGAATTGTCAAGCTGTTTAAAGGCACAGTCAACTTAGTGTATGTAAACTTCTGACCCACTGGAATTGTGATACAGTGAATTATAAGTGAAATGAAGTCATTTATCTGTAAACAATTGTTGCAAAAATTACTTGTGTCATGCACAAAGTAGATGTCCTAACCGACTTGACAAAACTATAATTTGTCAACAAGAAATTTGTGGAGTGGTTAAAAAACGGGTTTGAATGACTCCAACCTATTTAAATGTAAACTTCCGACTTCAACTATATGTGGCACCTTACTCATGGGTTTGATAACTACAGGAACAGTTGATTCCTAAACGTATTTGTACAAACCCGTAATAGGATGTATATGTGATAAATGACCCTAAACCACAGGTGTAATAGTTATAAATTCCTGAGGGTCTAATGGAACCTTGTGTCAGGAACTTGTTTATAGATTCGGATGAACCGAGTCAGTACTGAGGTTCTAGGTGACATGTGATTGACAGTGTTTATTGTATGGTGTTCTTACCTGAGGGAAGACACTGGATTTATGTATAGTGACCTTACCTGAGGGAAGACACTGGATTTATGTATAGTGACCTTACCTGAGGGAAGACATTGGTTTTGTTTTGATATATGTATAATTGGTGGGATTATAGAGTTGGTGTGGGACAATTGTTGTACGAGTTGAGTGCATTTCATAACAGTGAATAGATATATGCTAGTCAATATCAATAATTTCTATGTACTGAAATAACTCTAGACTGGTATAGTCTTTTAAGACAAGTACAAGAAGGGATATATTTGTGAATTGCGAATTGGGAAAGACATGTTGTGAGTTTACTCTTCTATTACATCTACAAGAGAGGAGACAGGGAGACCCCCCCCCCCCCACCCCGTACTGAAGTTAAAATACAATTGAAACCAATTGTGGTTATTTACCACACATATGTGGAACCATTTACAGTAGCGTGGTTAGTGAATGAATGTAGTGAAACAAAAGAAGAAGAAGGGTTAGAGAAAATAGAACTGGGTTGGGTATACCATCCTACGTTAGGTTCTACTACCCGTACCCGGGGATAGAACTGGGTTGGGTATATCATCCTCTGTTAGGTTCTACTACCCGTACCCGGGGATAGAACTGGGTTGGGTATACCATCCTATGTTAGGTTCTACTACCTCTATACGGGAATAGAACTGGGTTGGGTATACCATCCTATGTTAGGTTCTACTACCCGTACCCGGGAATAGAACTGGGTTGGGTATACCATCCTATGTTAGGTTCTACTACCCGTACCCGGGGATAGAACTGGGTTGGGTATATCATCCTATGTTAGGTTCTACTACCTCTATACGGGGATAGAACTGGGTTGGGTATATCATCCTCTGTTAGGTTCTACTACCTCTATACGGGAATAGAACTGGGTTGGGTATACCATCCTCTGTTAGGTTCTACTACCTCTATACGGGGATAGAACTGGGTTGGGTATATCATCCTCTGTTAGGTTCTACTACCTCTATACGGGGATAGAACTGGGTTGGGTATATCATCCTCTGTTAGGTTCTACTACCTCTATACGGGGATAGAACTGGGTTGGGTATATCATCCTATGTTAGGTTCTACTACCTCTATACGGGGATAGAACTGGGTTGGGTATACCATCCTATGTTAGGTTCTACTACCTCTATACGGGGATAGAACGGGGTTGGGTATACCATCCTATGTTAGGTTCTACTACCCGTACCCGGGGGTAGAACTGGGTTGGGTATACCATCCTATGTTAGGTTCTACTACCCGTACCCGGGGATAGAACTGGGTTGGGTATACCATCCTATGTTAGGTTCTACTACCCGTACCCGGGAATAGAACTGGGTTGGGTATACCATCCTAAGTTAGGTTCTACTACCTCTATACGGGGATAGAACTGGGTTGGGTATACCATCCTATGTTAGGTTCTACTACCCGTACCCGGGGGTAGAACTGGGTTGGGTATACCATCCTATGTTAGGTTCTACTACCTCTATACGGGAATAGAACTGGGTTGGGTATACCATCCTATGTTAGGTTCTACTACCTCTATACGGGGATAGAACTGGGTTGGGTATATCATCCTATGTTAGGTTCTACTACCTCTATACGGGAATAGAACTGGGTTGGGTATACCATCCTATGTTAGGTTCTACTACCTCTATACGGGGATAGAACTGGGTTGGGTATACCATCCTATGTTAGGTTCTACTACCTCTATACGGGGATAGAACTGGGTTGGGTATACCATCCTATGTTAGGTTCTACTACCTCTATACGGGGATAGAACTGGGTTGGGTATACCATCCTATGTTAGGTTCTACTACCTCTATACGGGGATAGAACTGGGTTGGGTATATCATCCTATGTTAGGTTCTACTACCTCTATACGGGGATAGAACTGGGTTGGGTATACCATCCTATGTTAGGTTCTACTACCCGTACCCGGGGGTAGAACTGGGTTGGGTATACCATCCTATGTTAGGTTCTACTACCTCTATACGGGGATAGAACTGGGTTGGGTATATCATCCTATGTTAGGTTCTACTACCTCTATACGGGGATAGAACTGGGTTGGGTATACCATCCTATGTTAGGTTCTACTACCCGTACCCGGGGATAGAACTGTGTTGGGTATACCATCCTATGTTAGGTTCTACTACCTCTATACGGGGATAGAACTGGGTTGGGTATACCATCCTATGTTAGGTTCTACTACCTCTATACGGGGATAGAACTGTGTTGGGTATGTCATCCTATGTTAGGTTCTACTACCCGTACCCGGGGATAGAACTGGGTTGGGTATACCATCCTATGTTAGGTTCTACTACCTCTATACGGGGATAGAACTGGGTTGGGTATACCATCCTATGTTAGGTTTACTACCTCTATACGGGGATAGAACTGGGTTGGGTATATCATCCTATGTTAGGTTCTACTACCCGTACCCGGGGATAGAACTGTGTTGGGTATACCATCCTATGTTAGGTTCTACTACCTCTATACGGGGATAGAACTGGGTTGGGTATATCATCCTATGTTAGGTTCTACTACCCGTACCCGGGGATAGAACTGGGTTGGGTATATCATCCTATGTTAGCTTCTACTACCTCTATACGGGAATAGAACTGGGTTGGGTATACCATCCTATGTTAGGTTCTACTACCTCTATACGGGAATAGAACTGGGTTGGGTATACCATCCTATGTTAGGTTCTACTACCTCTATACGGGGATAGAACTGGGTTGGGTATACCATCCTATGTTAGGTTCTACTACCCGTACCCGGGAATAGAACTGGGTTGGGTATATCATCCTATGTTAGGTTCTACTACCCGTACCCGGGGATAGAACTGGGTTGGGTATACCATCCTATGTTAGGTTCTACTACCTCTATACGGGGATAGAACTGGGTTGGGTATACCATCCTATGTTAGGTTCTCCTACCTCTATACGGGGATAGAACTGGGTTGGGGATACCATCCTATGTTAGGTTCTACTACCTCTATACGGGGATAGAACTGGGTTGGGTATACCATCCTATGTTAGGTTCTACTACCTCTATACGGAGATAGAACTGGGTTGGGTATATCATCCTATGTTAGGTTCTACTACCTCTATACGGGGGATAGAACTGGGTTGGGTATATCATCCTATGTTAGGTTCTACTACCTCTATACGGGGATAGAACTGGGTTGGGTATATCATCCTATGTTAGGTTCTACTACCCGTACCCGGGAATAGAACTGGGTTGGGTATACCATCCTATGTTAGGTTCTACTACCTCTATACGGGGATAGAACTGGGTTGGGTATATCATCCTATGTTAGGTTCTACTACCCGTACCCGGGGGTAGAACTGGGTTGGGTATACCATCCTATGTTAGGTTCTACTACCTCTATACGGGAATAGAACTGGGTTGGGTATACCATCCTATGTTAGGTTCTACTACCTCTATACGGGGATAGAACTGGGTTGGGTATACCATCCTATGTTAGGTTCTACTACCCGTACCCGGGAATAGAACTGGGTTGGTTATACCATCCTATGTTAGGTTCTACTACCCGTACCCGGGAATAGAACTGGGTTGGGTATACCATCCTATGTTAGGTTCTACTACCCGTACCCGGGGGTAGAACTGGGTTGGGTATACCATCCTATGTTAGGTTCTACTACCTCTATACGGGAATAGAACTGGGTTGGGTATACCATCCTATGTTAGGTTCTACTACCTCTATACGGGGATAGAACTGGGTTGGGTATACCATCCTATGTTAGGTTCTACTACCTCTATACGGGAATAGAACTGTGTTGGGTATACCATCCTATGTTAGGTTCTACTACCTCTATACGGGGATAGAACTGGGTTGGGTATACCATCCTATGTTAGGTTCTACTACCTCTATACGGGGATAGAACTGGGTTGGGTATACCATCCTATGTTAGGTTCTACTACCTCTATACGGGGATAGAACTGGGTTGGGTATACCATCCTCTGTTAGGTTCTACTACCTCTATACGGGGATAGAACGGTGTTGGGTATACCATCCTATGTTAGGTTCTACTACCTCTATACGGGAATAGAACTGTGTTGGGTATACCATCCTATGTTAGGTTCTACTACCTCTATACGGAAATAGAACTGTGTTGGGTATACCATCCTATGTTAGGTTCTACTACCTCTATACGGAAATAGAACTGTGTTGGGTATACCATCCTATGTTAGGTTCTACTACCTCTATACGGGAATAGAACTGTGTTGGGTATACCATCCTATGTTAGGTTCTACTACCTCTATACGGGAATAGAACTGGGTTGGGTATACCATCCTATGTTAGGTTCTACTACCTCTATACGGGGATAGAACTGGGTTGGGTATATCATCCTATGTTAGGTTCTACTACCTCTATACGGGAATAGAACTGGGTTGGGTATACCATCCTATGTTAGGTTCTACTACCTCTATACGGCGATAGAACTGGGTTGGGTATACCATCCTATGTTAGGTTCTACTACCCGTACCCGGGAATAGAACTGGGTTGGGTATATCATCCTATGTTAGGTTCTACTACCCGTACCCGGGGATAGAACTGGGTTGGGTATACCATCCTATGTTAGGTTCTACTACCTCTATACGGGGATAGAACTGGGTTGGGTATACCATCCTATGTTAGGTTCTACTACCTCTATACGGGAATAGAACTGGGTTGGGTATACCATCCTATGTTAGGTTCTACTACCTCTATACGGGAATAGAACTGGGTTGGGTATACCATCCTATGTTAGGTTCTACTACCTCTATACGGGAATAGAACTGGGTTGGGTATACCATCCTATGTTAGGTTCTACTACCTCTATACGGGGATAGAACTGGGTTGGGTATATCATCCTATGTTAGGTTCTACTACCCGTACCCGGGGATAGAACTGGGTTGGGTATATCATCCTATGTTAGGTTCTACTATCCGTACCCGGGGATAGAACTGGGTTGGGTATATCATCCTATGTTAGGTTCTACTACCCGTACCCGGGGATAGAACTGGGTTAGGTATATCATCCTATGTTAGGTTCTACTATCCGTACCCGGGGATAGAGCTGGGTTGGGTATATCATCCTATGTTAGGTTCTACTACCTCTATACGGGAATAGAACTGGGTTGGGTATACCATCCTATGTTAGGTTCTACTACCTCTATACGGGGATAGAACTGGGTTGGGTATACCATCCTATGTTAGGTTCTACTACCTCTATACGGGGATAGAACTGGGTTGGGTATACCATCCTATGTTAGGTTCTACTACCTCTATACGGGGATAGAACTGGGTTGGGTATACCATCCTATGTTAGGTTCTACTACCTCTATACGGGAATAGAACTGGGTTGGGTATACCATCCTATGTTAGGTTCTACTACCTCTATACGGGGATAGAACTGGGTTGGGTATACCATCCTATGTTAGGTTCTACTACCTCTATACGGGAATAGAACTGGGTTGGGTATACCATCCTATGTTAGGTTCTACTACCTCTATACGGGAATAGAACTGGGTTGGGTATACCATCCTATGTTAGGTTCTACTACCTCTATACGGGGATAGAACTGGGTTGGGTATATCATCCTATGTTAGGTTCTACTACCCGTACCCGGGAATAGAACTGGGTTGGGTATACCATCCTATGTTAGGTTCTACTACCTCTATACGGGGATAGAACTGGATTGGGTATACCATCCTATGTTAGGTTCTACTACCTCTATACGGGGATAGAACTGGGTTGGGTATACCATCCTATGTTAGGTTCTACTATCCGTACCCGGGAATAGAACTGGGTTGGGTATATCATCCTATGTTAGGTTCTACTACCCGTACCCGGGGATAGAACTGGGTTGGGTATATCATCCTATGTTAGGTTCTACTATCCGTACCCGCGAATAGAACTGGGTTGGGTATATCATCCTATGTTAGGTTCTACTATTCGTATACGGGGATAGAACTGGGTTTTTCTACAGTACCATACAGGTAAGTCACTCAGTCCACATGACATAGAACCTGATTATAACAAAATCACGGGGCACCGTGACAGATTCAACCAAAGGCTGTGCAGAGACAGTGGGTCCCACACCAATGAAAAGGCTGGTGCCTGACCTCTCTGACACTGGCCTGACCTCTCTGACACTGCCCTGACCACTCTGACACTGGCCTGACCTCTCTGACAATGGCCTGACCTCTCTGACACTGCCCTGACCTCTCTGACACTGGCCTGACCTCTCTGACACTGGCCTGACCTCTCTGACACTGCCCTGACCTCTCTGACACTGCCCTGACCTCTCTGACACTGCCCTGACCTCTCTGACACTGGCCTGACCTCTCTGACACTGGCCTGACCTCTCTGACACTGGCCTGACCTCTCTGACACTGGCCTGACCTCTCTGACAATGGCCTGACCTCTCGGACACTGGCCTGACCTCTCTGACACTGGCCTGACCTCTCTGACACTGGCCTGACCTCTCTGACACTGGCCTGACCTCTCTGACACTGGCCTGACCTCTCTGACAATGGCCTGACCTCTCTGACACTGGCCTGACCTCTCTGACACTGCCCTGACCTCTCTGACACTGGGCTGACCTCTCTGACACTGGCCTGACCTCTCTGACACTGGCCTGACCTCTCTGACACTGGCCTGACCTCTCTGACACTGGCCTGACCTCTCTGACACTTCCCTGACCTCTCTGACACTGGGCTGACCTCTCTAACACTGCCCTGACCTCTCTGACACTGGGCTGACCTCTCTGACACTGGCCTGACCTCTCTGACACTGCCCTGACCTCTCTGACACTGGCCTGACCTCTCGGACATTGGCCTGACCTCTCTGACACTGCCCTGACCTCTCTGACACTGGCCTGACCTCTCTGACACTCGCCTGACCTCTCTGACACTGGGCTGACCTCTCTGACACTGCCCTGACCTCTCTGACACTGGCCTGACCTCTCTGACACTACCCTGACCTCTCTGACACTGGCCTGACCTCTCTGACACTGGCCTGACCTCTCTGACACTGCCCTGACCTCTCTGACACTGGCCTGACCTCTCTGACACTGGCCTGACCTCTCTGACACTGGCCTGATCTCTCTGACACTACCCTGACCTCTCTGACACTGGCCTGACCTCTCTGACACTGGCCTGACCTCTCTGACACTACCCTGACCTCTCTGACACTGGCCTGACCTCTCTGACACTGGCCTGACCTCTCTGTCACTGGCCTGACCTCTCTGACACTGCCCTGACCTCTCTGACACTAGCCTGACCTCTCTGTCACTGCCCTGACCTCTCTGACACCGCCCCTGACTGATGCTGACTTGGAGCTTTTCGTTGGCGGTTCTGCATATATAGATCAAACTACAGGGACCAAACATGCAGGGTTGGGTATTGTGAGAGTTGATAGAACCACTCACATACAACAACCATTACCTGATACTTTCTCAGCTCAACAGGCTGAACTTTTGGCACTAACCGCTGCCTGTAGAAGGGAAGGGGAAAGGGTTTCAATTTTCTCTGATTCTGCTTCTGCAATAAGGGTTTGTCTCTCCTGGTGTGGTGTCTGGAGGAGCAGGGGGTTTGTCTCTCCTGGCATGGTGTCTGGAGGAGTAGGGGTTTGTCTCTCCTGGCATGGTGTCTTGAGGAGTAGGGGTTTGTCTCTCCTGGTGTCTGGAGGAGTAGGGGGTTTGTCTCTCCTGGTGTGGTGTCTGGAGGAGTAGGGGTTTGTCTCTCCTGGCATGGTGTCTGGAGGAGTAGGGGGTTTGTCTCTCCTGGTGTCTGGAGGAGCAGGGGTTTGTCTCTCCTGGTGTGGTGTCTGGAGGAGCAGGGGTTTGTCTCTCATAGTGTGGTGTCTGGAGGAGTAGGGGTTTGTCTCTCCTGGTGTGGTGTCTGGAGAAGTAGGGGTTTGTCTCTCCTGGCATGGTGTCTGGAGGAGTAGGGGTTTGTCTCTCCTGGTGTGGTGTCTGGAGGAGCAGGGGTTTGTCTCTCCTGGCATGGTGTCTGGAGGAGTAGGGGTTTGTCTCTCCTGGTGTGGTGTCTGGAGTAGTAGGGGTTTGTCTCTCCTGGCATGGTGTCTGGAGGAGTAGGGGTTTGTCTCTCCTGGTGTCTGGAGGAGCAGGGGTTTGTCTCTCCTGGTGTCTGGAGGAGTAGGGGGTTTGTCTCTCCTGGTGTGGTGTCTGGAGGAGTAGGGGTTTGTCTCTCCTGGCATGGTGTCTGGAGGAGTAGGGGTTTGTCTCTCCTGGCATGGTGTCTGGAGGAGTAGGGGTTTGTCTCTCCTGGTGTCTGGAGGAGTAGGGGTTTGTCTCTCCTGGTGTGGTGTCTGAGGAGTAGGGGTTTGTCTCTAATGGTGTCTGGAGGAATAGGGGTTTGTCTCTCATAGTGTGGTGTCTGGAGGAGTAGGGATTTGTCTCTCCTGGTGCCTGGAGGAGCAGGGGTTTGTCTCTCCTGGTGTGGTGTCTGGAGGAGCAGGGGTTTGTCTCTCATAGTGTGGTGTCTGGAGGAGTAGGGGTTTGTCTCTCCTGGTGTGGTGTCTGGAGAAGTAGGGGTTTGTCTCTCCTGGTGTCTGGAGGAGCAGGGGTTTGTCTCTCATAGTGTGGTGTCTGGAGGAGCAGGGGTTTGTATCTCCTGGCATGGTGTCTGGAGGAGCAGGGGTTTGTCTCTCCTGGTGTCTGGAGGAGCAGGGGTTTGTCTCTCCTGGTGTCTGGAGGAGTAGGGGTTTGTCTCTCCTGGCATGGTGTCTGGAGGAGTAGGGGTTTGTCTCTCCTGGCATGGTGTCTGGAGGAGTAGGGGTTTGTCTCTCCTGGCATGGTGTCTGGAGGAGTAGGGGTTTGTCTCTCCTGGTGTCTGGAGGAGTAGGGGTTTGTCTCTCCTGGCATGGTGTCTGGAGGAGTAGGGGTTTGTCTCTCCTGGCATGGTGTCTGGAGGAGTAGGGGTTTGTCTCTCCTGGTGTCTGGAGGAGCAGGGGTTTGTCTCTCCTGGTGTGGTGTCTGGAGGAGTAGGGGTTTGTCTCTCCTGGTGTGGTGTCTGGAGGAGCAGGGGTTTGTCTCTCCTGGTGTGGTGTCTGGAGGAGCAGGGGTTTGTCTCTCCTGGTGTGGTGTCTGGAGGAGCAGGGGTTTCTCTCATAGTGTGGTGTCTGGAGGAGTAGGGGTTTGTCTCTCCTGGTGTGGTGTCTGGAGGAGCAGGGGTTTGTCTCTCCTGGCATGGTGTCTGGAGGAGCAGGGGTTTGTCTCTCCTGGTGTGGTGTCTGGAGGAGTAGGGGTTTGTCTCTCCTGGTGTCTGGAGGAGCAGGGGTTTGTCTCTCCTGGTGTGGTGTCTGGAGGAGTAGGGGTTTGTCTCTCCTGGTGTGGTGTCTGGAGGAGCAGGGGGTTTGTCTCTCCTGGTGTGGTGTCTGGAGGAGTAGGGGTTTGTCTCTCCTGGTGTGGTGTCTGGAGGAGCAGGGGGTTTGTCTCTCCTGGTGTGGTGTCTGGAGGAGGAGGGGTTTGTCTCATAGTGTGGTGTCTGGAGGAGTAGGGGGTTTGTCTCTCCTGGTGTCTGGAGGAGTAGGGGTTTGTCTCTCCTGGTGTCTGGAGGAGCAGGGGTTTGTCTCTCCTGGTGTGGTGTCTGGAGGAGTAGGGGTTTCTCTCATGGTGTGGTGTCTGGAGGAGCAAGGGGTTTGTCTCTCCTGGTGTGGTGTCTGGAGGAGCAGGGGTTTGTCTCATTGTGTGCTGTCTGGAGGAGTAGGGGGTTTGTCTCTCCTGGTGTCTGGAGGAGTAGGGGTTTGTCTCTCCTGGTGTCTGGAGGAGCAGGGGTTTGTCTCTCCTGGTGTGGTGTCTGGAGGAGTAGGGGTTTCTCTCATAGTGTGGTGTCTGGAGGAGCAGGGGTTTGTCTCTCCTGGTGTGGTGTCTGGAGGAGTAGGGGTTTGTATGTCATAGTGTGGTGTCTGGAGGAGCAGGGGGTTGTCTCTCCTGGTGTGGTGTCTGGAGGAGCAGGGGCTTGTCTCTCCTGGTGTGGTGTCTGGAGGAGTAGGGGTTTGTCTCTCCTGGTGTGGTGTCTGGAGGAGCAGGGGGTTTGTCTCTCCTGGTGTGGTGTCTGGAGGAGTAGGGGTTTGTCTCATAGTGTGGTGTCTGGAGAAGTAGGGGTTTGTCTCTCCTAGTGTGGTGTCTGGAGGAGCAGGGGTTTGTCTCATAGTGTGCTGTCTGGAGGAGTAGGGGGTTTGTCTCTCCTGGTGTCTGGAGGAGCAGGGGTTTGTCTCTCCTGGTGTGGTGTCTGGAGGAGTAGGGGTTTCTCTCATAGTGTGGTGTCTGGAGAAGTAGGGGTTTCTCTCATAGTGTGGTGTCTGGAGGAGTAGGGGTTTGTCTCTCCTAGCATGGTGTCTGGAGAAGTAGGGGTTTGTCTCTCCTGGTGTGGTGTCTGGAGGAGCAGGGGTTTGTCTCTCCTGGTGTCTGGAGGAGCAGGGGTTTGTCTCTCCTGGTGTCTGGAGGAGTAGGGGGTTTGTCTCTCCTGGTGTGGTGTCTGGAGGAGTAGGGGTTTGTCTCTCCTGGCATGGTGTCTGGAGGAGTAGGGGTTTGTCTCTCCTGGCATGGTGTCTGGAGGAGTAGGGGTTTGTCTCTCCTGGTGTCTGGATGAGTAGGGGTTTGTCTCTCCTGGTGTGGTGTCTGAGGAGTAGGGGTTTGTCTCTCCTGGCATGGTGTCTGGAGGAGTAGGGATTTGTCTCTCCTGGTGTCTGGAGGAGCAGGGGTTTGTCTCTCCTGGTGTGGTGTCTGGAGGAGCAGGGGTTTGTCTCTCATAGTGTGGTGTCTGGAGGAGTAGGGGTTTGTCCCTCCTGGTGTGGTGTCTGGAGAAGTAGGGGTTTGTCTCTCCTGGTGTCTGGAGGAGCAGGGGTTTGTCTCTCATAGTGTGGTGTCTGGAGGAGCAGGGGTTTGTATCTCCTGGCATGGTGTCTGGAGGAGCAGGGGTTTGTCTCTCCTGGTGTCTGGAGGAGCAGGGGTTTGTCTCTCCTGGTGTCTGGAGGAGTAGGGGTTTGTCTCTCCTGGCATGGTGTCTGGAGGAGTAGGGGTTTGTCTCTCCTGGCATGGTGTCTGGAGGAGTAGGGGTTTGTCTCTCCTGGCATGGTGTCTGGAGGAGTAGGGGTTTGTCTCTCCTGGTGTCTGGAGGAGTAGGGGTTTGTCTCTCCTGGCATGGTGTCTGGAGGAGTAGGGGTTTGTCTCTCCTGGCATGGTGTCTGGAGGAGTAGGGGTTTGTCTCTCCTGGTGTCTGGAGGAGCAGGGGTTTGTCTCTCCTGGTGTGGTGTCTGGAGGAGTAGGGGTTTATCTCTCCTGGTGTGGTGTCTGGAGGAGCAGGGGTTTGTCTCTCCTGGTGTGGTGTCTGGAGGAGCAGGGGTTTGTCTCTCCTGGTGTGGTGTCTGGAGGAGCAGGGGTTTCTCTCATAGTGTGGTGTCTGGAGGAGTAGGGGTTTGTCTCTCCTGGTGTGGTGTCTGGAGGAGCAGGGGTTTGTCTCTCCTGGCATGGTGTCTGGAGGAGCAGGGGTTTGTCTCTCCTGGTGTGGTGTCTGGAGGAGTAGGGGTTTGTCTCTCCTGGTGTCTGGAGGAGCAGGGGTTTGTCTCTCCTGGTGTGGTGTCTGGAGGAGTAGGGGTTTGTCTCTCCTGGTGTGGTGTCTGGAGGAGCAGGGGGTTTGTCTCTCCTGGTGTGGTGTCTGGAGGAGCAGGGGGTTTGTCTCTCCTGGTGTGGTGTCTGGAGGAGCAGGGGTTTGTCTCATAGTGTGCTGTCTGGAGAAGTAGGGGTTTGTCTCTCCTGGTGTGGTGTCTGGAGGAGTAGGGGTTTCTCTCATAGTGTGGTGTCTGGAGGAGCAGGGGTTTGTCTCTCCTGGTGTGGTGTCTGGAGGAGTAGGGGTTTGTATGTCATAGTGTGGTGTCTGGAGGAGCAGGGGGTTGTCTCTCCTGGTGTGGTGTCTGGAGGAGCAGGGGTTTGTCTCTCCTGGTGTGGTGTCTGGAGGAGTAGGGGTTTGTCTCTCATGGTGTGGTGTCTGGAGGAGCAGGGGGTTTGTCTCTCCTGGTGTGGTGTCTGGAGGAGTAGGGGTTTGTCTCATAGTGTGGTGTCTGGAGAAGTAGGGGTTTGTCTCTCCTGGTGTGGTGTCTGGAGGAGCAGGGGTTTGTCTCATAGTGTGCTGTCTGGAGGAGTAGGGGGTTTGTCTCTCCTGGTGTCTGGAGGAGTAGGGGCTTGTCTCTCCTGGTGTCTGGAGGAGCAGGGGTTTGTCTCTCCTGGTGTGGTGTCTGGAGGAGTAGGGGTTTCTCTCATAGTGTGGTGTCTGGAGAAGTAGGGGTTTCTCTCATAGTGTGGTGTCTGGAGGAGTAGGGGTTTGTCTCTCCTAGCATGGTGTCTGGAGAAGTAGGGGTTTGTCTCTCCTGGTGTGGTGTCTGGAGGAGCAGGGGTTTGTCTCTCCTGGTGTCTGGAGGAGCAGGGGTTTGTCTCTCCTGGTGTGGTGTCTGGAGGAGCAGGGGGTTTGTCTCTCCTGGTGTGGTGTCTGGAGGAGTAGGGGTTTGTCTCTCCTGGCAAGGTGTCTGGAGGAGCAGGGGTTTGTCTCTCCTGGTGTCTGGAGGAGCAGGGGTTTGTCTCTCCTGGTGTGGTGTCTGGAGGAGCAGGGGTTTCTCTCATAGTGTGGTGTCTGGAGGAGCAGGGGTTTGTCTCTCCTGGTGTGGTGTCTGGAGGAGTAGGGGTTCGTCTCTCATAGTGTGGTGTCTGGAGGAGCAGGGGTTTGTCTCTCCTCGTGTGGTGTCTGGAGGAGTAGGGGTTTGTCTCTCCTGGTGTGGTGTCTGGAGGAGTAGGGGTTTGTCTCTCATAGTGTGGTGTCTGGAGGAGTAGGGGGTTTGTCTCTCATAGTGTGGTGTCTGGAGAAGTAGGGGTTTGTCTCTCCTGGTGTGGTGTCTGGAGGAGCAGGGGTTTGTCTCTCCTGGTGTGGTGTCTGGAGGAGCAGGGGTTTGTCTCTCCTGGCATGGTGTCTGGAGGAGTAGGGGTTTGTCTCTCTTGGTGTGGTGTCTGGAGGAGCAGGGGTTTGTCTCTCCTGGTGTGGTGTCTGGAGGAGTAGGGGTTTCTCTCATAGTGTGGTGTCTGGAGAAGTAGGGGTTTGTCTCTCCTGGTGTGGTGTCTGGAGGAGCAGGGGTTTGTCTCTCCTGGCATGGTGTCTGGAGGAGTAGGGGTTTGTCTCTCCTGGTGTGGTGTCTGGAGGAGTAGGGGTTTGTCTCTCCTGGTGTATGGAGGAGTAGGGGTTTGTCTCTCCTGGTGTGGTGTCTGGAGGAGTAGGGGTTTGTCTCTCCTGGTGTGGTGTCTGGAGGAGAAGGGGTTTGTCTATCCTGGTGTCTGGAGGAGTAGGGGGTTTGTCTCTCCTGGTGTGGTGTCTGGAGGAGTAGGGGTTTTCACAATGCTTGTGGAAATCCTATTCGTAATAGAACTATGGTTTTAGATCTCATAGAAGCTGTGATGCTGCCCTCTGCTTTGGCTATTGTGAATGTTGCTGCTCACACCGGGGGGGGATTTTGTGAATATGGGTCACGCCATGGCAGATGAGGCTGCTAAGTTGGCTGCCTCAAAGTATCATAGCCACTCCATGTTCTTCTCTGCTGCTGTTGGGAAAGACACTGATGATTTGGCATCTGAACAGGCTTTTGATGTTGGTTCTCATTGGGTATGGAAACTGCGGGGTTGTAAACTTGACCCCGTTTCTAAAACTTGGAGACAGACTGTCAGGCAGACCATGTTGTGGAATGGTATGGCCCATTTGTCAAGGGGGGGGGTATGATAGAGGCAACTTCTTTGGATTGGTTTTGTCCATATTTGACTCAACATGTGAAACAGTTTCTCTTTTGATTTGCTACGTGCATGCAATTTAACATTGCCAAAGGAACACCTCTGAAACCAGGTAATTTCCCTATGCCAAGAGGACCATTTGTCCACATTGCCATGGATTTTATAGATCTTGCAGAAAGAAAACAAAGGAAAAGATACTGTTAAGTCCTTACTGACAGGTTCACCAGGTGGGTGGAGGAATTTCCCACCACACACTGTGATGCTAAGACAGTAGCAAAGCTACTAGTGAGGGAGATAATACCTAGATTTGGTGTTCCTGAGGTTTTATCTGCAGACAATGGTACCCACTTCACTGGTGATGTAGTGAAGCAGGTAGCCATAATGATGGGAGTGTACCAGAAGTTTGTGTCCATCTACCAACCTCAGAGTAATAGGGTTCCCGAGAGAGCAAACCAATCCATTTTATACCTTTCTTTAACTAAGTTACCAAGTTAAGAACATATTCTTATTTTCAATAACAGCATAGGAACAATGGATTAACTGCCTTGTTCATGGGGCAGAAGGACAAATGTGTACCTTGTCAGCTCAGGGATTCGATCTTGCAACCATCCGGTTACTAGTCCAACACTCTAACCACTAGGCTACCTGCTTCCCCCATTAACTTTTTATGGCTGCAGGGGCAGTATTGAGTAGCTCTGATTAAAGGTGCCCATTTCAAACGGCCTCGTACTCAATTCTTGCTCGTACAATATGCATATTATTATTATTATTGGATAGAAAACACTCTCTAGTTTCTATAACCGTTGGAATTATGTCTCTGAGTGAAACAGAACTGCAAGCCCGAGGTCGGTACACCTATGACAACATCCAGCTCAAAGTGCAGGGCGCGAAATTCAAAATTTTTTTTTTTTTAAATATTTAACTTTCACACATTAACAAGTCCAATACAGCATATGAAAGGTACACATCTTGTGAATCAAGCCAACATGTCCGATTTTTTAAATGTTTTACAGGGAAGACAAAATATGTAAATCTATTAGCTAACCACGTTAGCAAAAGACACCACTTTTCTAACTCCATCAGTTTCTTACTCCATCAGGTGCTATCACAAATTCGACCAAATAAAGATATAAATAGCCACTAACCAAGAAAAAACTTCATCAGATGCCAGTCTGATAACATATTTATTGTATAGGATAGGTTTTGTTAGAAAAATGTGCTTATTTCAGGTAGAAATCATAGTTTACAATTGCACCCACCATCACAACTCGACTAGAATTACTACAGAGAGCAACGTGTTTTACAAATTTACTCATCATTAAACATTTCATAAAAATATACAGTTCACAGCAATGGAAAGACACAGATCTTGTGAATTCAGACAATATTTCAGATATTCTAAGTGTTTTACAGCGAAAACACAATAAATCGTTATATTAGCATACCACATATGCAAACGTTACCCCAGCATGAATTCAAGCCAAAGAGAGTGATATCGTTATCATCGCCAAAATATATACATTTTTTCACTAACCTTCTCAGAATTCTTCCGATGACACTCCTGTAACATCATATTACAACATACATATAGAGTTTGTTCGAAAATGTGCATATTTAGCCATAGAAAAACGTGGTTATACAATGAAAATAGTAGCAAAACAAGCCTGAAAATGTCGGTCGCCATCTTTCAGAGTGATCTAGTTTAATCAATAGCTAATCATATACTTGACTAAAAAATACAGGGTTGACAGGAATCGAAAGACAAATTAGTTCTTAATGCAATCGCTGAATTACATTTCTAAAATTATCCTTACTGTGCAATACAGGGTTCGCCAAGCGAAGCTATACCAAACAAAATGGCGGAATATGCGTTTAAAATTTTTCGACAGAACAACGATTTATCATATTAAATATTTCTTACTATGAGGTGATCTTCCATCAGAATCTTGGGCAAAGTATCCTTTCTTGGGTCTAATCTTCTTTTGGTCGAAAGATGTCCTCTGTCCGTCGAAATGCCCACTAACGTTCGACCGGTACTGGAAACGTGCCCATCGCTTCAAAGTGCACCACAAAGAAAATGCCTCAAAATCGCACTAAACGGATATAAATTGCTATAAAACGGTTTAAATTAACTACCCCATGATGTTTTTAACACCTCTAACGAGTAAAAACATGACCGGCGAGATATAAGTGGCTAAACCAAAGCCTGGAAAGACAGGAGGTCCAGCGTCCATCGTGCGTAATGCGCAGGGAGCAAAGGGACAGTACATCCGGTCTTTGCCGTTTTATACAGGCACTGATTGCGCAATCGACTCCATTCAAATTGTCACCACTTACTGACATCTAGAGGAAGGCGTGGGCAGTGTTTGTATCCTCATACGATTTACAGGGAGTTTAAAACTGATCTGGAACCAGAGGCCAGTTTAATCTGGAGAGCAAATTATGCTAATGCGAAACAGCTCCCCCTATAGTTGCAAGAAGTTAAGGGCTTGTAAGGAAGCATTTCATGGTAAGGTCTACACTTGGTTAAGGGCTTGTAAGTAAGCATTTCAGGGTAAGGTCTACACTTGGTTAAGGGCTTGTAAGGAAGCATTTCATGGTAAGGTCTACACTTTTTGTATTTGGCGCATATGACAACAACAAAAAATGTCGCTTGTAGCTCAAACTGTTCGGATTCTAAAGACGTTTTCGCGGAAGAAGATTCAGGATGTCTCCTGGTCTGACAAAATTGGCTTTAGCTCTGCCACCTTCCACCACAAATGCAGAAAGCAGATATATCTAGCTTAAAAAAAAATTTTTGATAGGGATTTTTATTTTATTTGTATTTTTTTATTATGCTACTTCAATTTCCGTAACAACTCTACAACGCACACCATGTACTGTCACCTTCCAAAAGTTTCAAAGTGAACAATATTTACAAACAAAGTGTGGAAACACTTTACAAGAAGTAGCCCCTATATCTGTGTACAGTGGTTCTTCCTTTTAAAAGTTGTGGTGTACAGCCGCACAGCTTGCGGGGTGCAGCAGAATTCTATGGCACGTTATTTAAGTCTCAGCCATTCTTGCGTGAATGGAGCAAAGTACAGAGAGATCCTTGATGAAAAACTGCTCCAGAGTGCTCAGGACCTCAGACTGGGGTGAACGTTCACCTTCCAACAGGACAACGACCTTAAGCACACAGCCGAGACGCAGGCTTGTGTGCAGTTGCTCGGGCGATGGAAACCCATTTCATGGAGCTTCCAATAAACAGTTATTGTGCTGAAGTTTCTTCCAGAGGCAGTTCGGAACTCGGTAGTGAATGATGCAACAAAGGACAGACAACGTTTACACAGTAGGCGCTTCAGCACTCGGCGGTCCAGTTCTGTGAGCTTGTGCTTTGCACTTGTAAGGAATACCATTGCGGCTGAGCCATTTGTTGCTCCTAGACATTTCCGCTAAATAATGATAACAACACTCACAGTTTTTTTTTTTTTTTTTACCTTTATTTAACTAGGCAAGTCAGTTAAGAACAAATTCTTATTTTCAATGACGGCCTAAGAACAGTGGGTTAACTGCCTGTTCAGGGGCAGAACAACAGATTTGTACCTTGTCAGCTCGGGGATTTGAACTTGCAACCTTCCGGTTACTAGTCCAACACTCTAACCACTAGGCTACCCTGCCGCCCCAGTTGACCGGGGACAGTTGACAGTTGACCGGGGACAGCTCTAGCAGGGAAGAAATTTGATGAACTGACTTGTTGAAAAGGTGACATCCTATGACAGTGCACAGTTGAAAGTCACTGAGCTTTTCAGTAAGGCCATTCTAACACCAATGTTTGTCTATGCACTGTGACGACTGATCAATCAACAGCCACACAGCTGGGCCTGGCCTGCACTGATCAGTCGTCTTTGGATTCAACCTCACCATCAATAGCCTCGTGGCATTGGGCCAGTTAGGTGTGTGTGTATGTGTTTGTGCGTGTGCAGGCACGCAGGCAGATGGTTTCCAATTGGCAGATGGTTTCCAGTTTACAATTGGCTCATTCATCCCCCTCCTCTCCCCTGTAACTATCCCCCAGGTCGTTGCTGCAAATGAGAACGTGTTCTCAGTCAACTTACCTGGTAAAATAACGGTAAAATAAAATAAAAATTCCCTGTGTCCTGACTGTGTGTGTGTGTGTGTGTGTGTGTGTGTGTGTGTGTGTGTGTGTGTGTGTGTGTGTGTGTGTGTGTGTGTGTGTGTGTGTGTGTGTGTGTGTGTGTGTGTGTGTGTGTGTGTGTGTGTGTGTGTGTGTGTGTGTGTGTTCCGTGCCTGTGTCCTGACTGTGTATGTGTGTGTTCCGTGCCTGTGTTTTGTTTGACTGCTGAAAGACATGACATTGGATGGAGATTGACCTATTCAGTTTGTAGTTATGGACCATGAGATGGTTGCTGATGCGGTTTAAAGTGGTCAAAAAGGTGTTCTTTAGTACTGAATGGTTTACCTTGTAAATGTCCCATATTTAAAAGTGTCACACCCTGATCGGTTTCACCTGTCTTTGTGATTGTCTCCACCCAGCCGCGGGTCTCGCCCGTCTTCCCCATTATCCCCTGTGTATTTATACCTGTGTTCTCTGTTTGTCCGTTTTTTTTCAAGCTTATCAGCATTTTTCCCTGTCTCAATTATTTTTGTTTCCTAGTTTCCCCGTTCTTCCTGCCCTGACCCTGAGCCTTCCTGCCGTCCTGTACCTATCTGGATTACTAACCTCTCCCTAACCTTGACCTGTCCTTTTGCCTGCCCCTGTTCGAATAATAAACTTTGTTATTTCGACACTGTCTGCACCTGGGTCTTACCTTAAATGAGATAGAAATAAATATATTATTGTTAAAAGTGTGCAGTACATGCTGGTTAGATGTCATTCACCACTACCTCTATGTATTATTTACCTCATATGGTTAAATAGAATCAGAAGGGATGTGGTATACAGAAGTAAAGTCTCCCGACGAAGAACTAGAGGGTTTGGGAAATTGTTGCAATTTTTTTTATTAAACTGAAAGTTAAAAAAGCTCTCATTGACATGATAATTTGCAAACGTAATGTAGTAACATGGAATCACTGCTGGAATCACTGCTCGAATTTTTTAAATTATTTTCCTCTGCTTCTGATGACTTTTAAAGCCTGTATTCACAAACAAAGACTCCACCCATTCACTTCCTACTCGTTGTTGAGTTGTTATTCTCCTAGTTCACTGTGGTTGAATGGGAATAAACCATGGTATATGTTTATCCTCGGCGTTTTGACACAAAAATAAACCTCTTTAAAATCTTAGGAATACATTCAAATATGGAGAGTTTTTTGCTCATGTTCAAATGCATTGTTTTGATGTAGAATCTGTTGTTTAACATTCCTAAAAACACAACAGCCAAGGGTGGAAATGGAATGATTACATGCTTTTATTACACGCAAATTGACAATTTCATTAAGCCCATGTGTGAACAGCAGTACTAGAACATATAAGTGGGTAACTGGTAGTACCATATTCACCCAACAGCCTCCATACACATATAAGTGGGTAACTGGTAGTACCATATCCACCCAACAGCCTCCATACACATATAAGTGGGTAACTGGTAGTACCATATCCACCCAACAGCCTCCATACACATATAAGTGGGTAACTGGTAGTACCATATCCACCCAACAGCCTCCATACACATATAAGTGGGTAACTGGTAGTACCATATCCACCCAACAGCCTCCATACACATATAAGTGGGTAACTGGTAGTACCATATCCACCCAACAGCCTCCATACACATATAAGTGGGTAACTGGTAGTACCATATCCACCCAACAGCCTCCATACACATATAAGTGGGTAACTGGTAGTACCATATCCACCCAACAGCCTCCATACACATATAAGTGGGTAACTGGTAGTACCATATCCAAACAACAGCCTCCATACACATCGTCTGAAGTTCTGCCTCAACAGAGCCTTTCGTCCTCTGTTGTACTAAAAAGGCTGAATACGGAAGATGTTGTAAAGCCACATGGTGGGTACAGTATGTCTATCGAGTTACGTGTCAGTCATCTTGTCCACAGCCATCAATCTATTGTTTCTCTTTCCACATGTAGTTATCTAGCTCACTGTATCAATTTCCTCTGCTATAGCTAAAAGCAAATAACATTCTGGGAATATAACAATTCAATCCCAATCTTTTCCCCCCAAAACTTTATTTGATTTCAACTCTAGACTACATTATAGTGGGTAATGTATTTTCATAATTTAATAAAATCACGAATAAGGACATTATTTAGCGTTAGGAACACACTAAATCAAACTCGTTTGTCTCTGACACATGAAAGAAAGATGGCCGAAGTGATAAATCCAATATATTATAACCATATTGGTCTCTATTTATAATGAAATTACATCAGTTTTAGGTTTGGTTTTGCTCAATGTAGCAGGACGTGGTGTGTTAGCAATGTGATTTAGAAGTTCAGACATATTGGAAACGTAATGGATTTGAACGTAAGTTGAGCTATATTAAGGAAAAAAAATGATGGTTAGTAGTGATGATAACATGATATAGTGTGGTAAAAGAGAGACTGCCCCAGCGAACATCTTTTTGTTCCCAGAACGTTAGGTGGGAGTTGCTCCTTGACACTGTTTTGGTATAACAAGGCTTTGTAATTGAGCACTAACAGGCAGGTACCAGGCTAATAATGCTATGTTTGTGCCGGAGATTCAAATCAGAATTTCTCTCTAAGGTTCTATTACTGTAGAATGAAATCGTTCTAGAACTCATTATAGTTCTGTGGACACTTCTGCCTGTTCTCCTCTCCTACTGAAACATGGCTGGTTTTCTACTACAGGAAGGTTCAATGATGTTTCCTCTACAATTCATATTCATGGAGGATAAACAAGTATTCAATCCAAACAATGAGAAAAAGTTGTTTGCTTTTGAATGGAATCAAATTGTGAACATCAATCAATCATTGATAAACATTGCACTTGACCGCACTCCAATAACATCACACGAAATATGTAATCATTCAAAACTTCAAAAACGACTCAATCAACTCAATCAACCTCTTACAGGAGTCAGGAGGTGTGTGTGTGTGTGTGTGTGTGTTGGGAAGAGCAGGGGGTAACAAGCATTTCCAACAAGAGCTGTCAGCTCCTCAGTCCAAAGCAAGGCACAGGAAATATGTAATGTTAACTAGATCCATAAGCTCCTCAGTCCAAAGCAAGGAAGAGGCAAGATGTGATGTTAACTAGATCCATAAGCTCCTCAGTCCAAAGCAAGGCAGAGGCAGACGCCTCACAAGTCCTAAACTTCCAGTGAAACTGGAGGGCGCTCAATTCAAATAAATAATCATTTAAATTACAGATATTAAACATTTACGTACAAACAAGTGTATTATAGTGGTTGAAAGCTTAACTTCTTGTTAATGTAACTGCACTGTCCGATTTACAGTAGCCATTAAAGCGAAAGCATGCCATGCGATTGTTTAAGGACGGCGCCCCATATCAAAATATTTTTCCACTGGCACAGGTTTCAGAAATTCACAAATAGCGATAAAATATTCACTTACTTTTTGAAAATCTTCCTCTGATTTTTCATCCAAAGGGTCCCAGCTATAACATGTAGTGTCGTTTTGTTAGATACAATCCTTCTTTATATCCCAAAATGTCAGTTTAGTTGGCGCCATCGATATGAGCAATCCACTCGTTCAACATGCAGACAAAGGAATTCGAAAATCTTCCCCTAAACGTTGATTCAACAAGTTAAAATATGTTTCTATTAACTCCTCAGACACCCTAAAAGTAATCAAACTATAATATTTCTTACAGAAAGATGACTTTTCAACAGGAAACCGATTTTAGCAGGTGCGTTCTGTTTTCATCCTGCACACATACACGGATTTCTAAGACTGTGTCCCTGTACTAAAACGGTATATATTTCTTATTTGTTTTTGAAGTAACACGCCTGAAACCTTGAACATAGACTGCTGACAACTTGTGCCATAAGAATTGCATCCTGGGAGCTAGAATTCAGTGTGCCCCTATACTTAATACTGTAAGAGCATAGGACCTCAAAAAATTTATATTCCGGTTGGTTTTTCTTTGGATTTTCTCCTACCATATCTATTGTGTTATAGTCTCCTACATTGTTTTAACATTTCTACAAACTTCAAAGTGTATTCCTTCCAATGGTACCAAATATAGGCATATCCTGGCTTCAGGACCTGAGCAACAGGCAGTTTACTTTGGGCACGTCATTCAGGCGGAAATTGAGAAAAAAGGGGCCTAGCCCTAAGTTAAATATTACTCGCAAAACACCAGTCTCAATGTCAACAGTAAAGAGGCGACTCCGGGATGCTGGCCTTCTAGGAAGCTGCCAGTTGAGGACTTGTGAGGCGTCTGTTTCTCAAACTAGACGCTCTAATGGACTTGTCCTCCTGCTCAGTTGTGCACCGGGGCCTCCCACTCCTCTTTCTATTCTGGTTAGCGCCAGTTTGCGCTGTTCTGTGAAGAGAGTAGTATACAGAGTTGTACGAGATCATCAGTTTCTTGGCAATTTCTGACATGGAATAGCTTTCATTTCTCAGAACAAGAATAGACCGACGAGTTTCAGAAGAAAGGACTTTGTTTCTGGCCATTTTGAGCCTGTAATCGAACCCGCAAATGCTGATGCTCCAGATACTCAACTAGTATGAGGAAGGCCAGTTTTTTTGCTTTTTTAATCAGTACAACAGTTTTCAGCTGTGCTAACGTAATTGCAAAAGGGTTTTCTGAGTTAGAATACATCATGGTAAGCCGCAGACCATACTATTTACCAAGACATTTTTAAGCGTTGTTTTTCATAGCTATCTCTTTACCACCACATACCGATGCTGTTACTAAAATCACACTCAACAATCTGTAAGAAAACAAGACAGTGCACATTCAGAGGAGGCGTTTCTAGTGGCCGGTGATGTAAATGCTTCGAGTGAAATCTGCTTTTACTTATTTCTATCAGCATGTCACTTGTGCAACTAGAAGAAGACAAAACTCTAGATCACATTAAAACTCTACATTTACAAATGCCTACAAGTACAAACCTTTATATAATATAATATGATGTGTTTTTTTTTTTTTTTTGGTTTGTGTTCTTGTTCTTAACCGAAGCAGATCAGTGGTGAAATGAATATCATTAAATCAGACAATCAAACTAATATTTTAATTGGCGTACAAAACATTGTCATGACGTGGACCTTTCTGGGTATAGATTGTGGCTTCTCCCTCTCTCTCTCACACACACTCTCCTACACCCAGGTTCTGAGATAAACAACTTTTGCACAGAAAAAAGCTCTTCTACATATTCCATAGTTCCACTACTAGTTACAGCTATAAGCATACAGTAGCATTATTTTCTGTTGCATTCATCATGTGTCTCAAATCTCCAATGAGTCTTAATTAGGAGCAAAAGCTTTGTCATTATACACCCTTCCTGAACTGACAGATAGTCTGGTGTGTTGTGGCCCTTCTCCCCTCTCACCGACCAAAGAGACGCAAGTTTTCCCTCCATCCTTTCGTCTCTCCTTTTCTCCCTCCCTCCCTCCCTCCCTCTGTCCTTCCCTGTCTTCTTTGTTCATTGTTGCTTCTAGATAGGCCACAATTAATCACTGCCAGTGGTAGACAGTCAGATATGAAATTTACATAATGTAATAGCAACCTATTGTCTTAAGGTTAGGAAATGGAGAATTTGAGTCCCATGGTACACTCCCGCTAGGGTGACAACTCCTTTGCTGTGAGACTGTACTCCCAAATGGAGCCCTATTCTGTATTTAGTGCGCTGTGTAGAGCCTTGGAATGTGGTCTAAAGTAGTGCATTGAATAGGGAATAGGGTGCCGTTTGGCATAAACACTAACTTTCTACTATAAGAGAGAATCATCTGCCCTGGAGGCTTCAGAGCGTCTCTTCAGTATCCACATAACTATAGCAACACCTTCTTCAGTGCAGAGTGTTCAGCATGGTGTTCAGAGAGCACACCGCTGAACACAGAATATTAACACAGTGGGCTGTGGGGAAATAACCACGTGTGTTGTGTTGACCTATCACTGATTCTTACTATACTTTTTGTGAATTTGGTGGATTTATTACCCGGCATACCAAGTGGCACCCTTTTCCCTACATAGTGCACTACTTTTGACCAGAGCCTTATGAGACCCTATTCCCTACATAGTGCACTACTTTTGACCAGAGCCTTATGGGACCATGTTGACTACATAGTGCACAACTTTTGACCAGAGCCTTATGGGACCCTATTCCCTACATAGTGCACTACTTTTGACCCGAGACCTAAAGTAGTGCACTAGGAAGGGTACGTAGAGCCAATAACACTAAAACCCATCCAGGTTACAGCTACATAGGCTGCTTCACACAGATGGGAGGGTATTGTGTAATATCTATTCTGGTAACTCTCCAGTGACGATAAAGTACATTGTTACGGGTTTCAAAACACAGGGTATTATATTCACTCAACACATTGTGTCATTTGGGCCTGACTGGCTGTCTGATTGAGGATGTGTGTGTGTGTGTGTGTGTGTGTATTATAGCTCTGTGTGTGATTGAGCAAGTGTTTGTATTTTAAATCATACATGAAAGATACCAAATTAAAGCTACACTTGTTGTAAATCCAGCCAACATGTCAGAATTCAAATAAGCTTTTCGGCGAAAGCAAACGATGCTATTATCTGAGGACAGCACCATAGTAAACAAAGAGAGAGAAGCATATTTCAAGGCTGCAGGCGCGACACAAAACGCAGAAATAAAAATATAATTCATGCCTTACCTTTGATGAGCTTCTGTTGTTGGCACTCCACTATGTCCCATAAACATCACAAATGGTCCTTTTGTTCGATTAATTCCATCGATATATATTCAAAATGTCCATTTATTTGTCGCGTTTGATCCAGAAAAACACCGGTTCCAAATTGTGAAACGTGACTACAAAATATCTCAAAGGTTACCTGTAAACTTTGCCAAAATTTTTCAAAATACTTTTGTAATACAACTTTAGGTATTTTTTTACGTTAATAATCGATAAAATTGAAGACGGGATGATCTGTGTTCAATACAGGATTAAAACCAACTGTAGCTAGCTTTCTGGTCATGTGCTTCTAACAAACAGGACACTTCGAGTGACCCTCCTTCAAGATGGCCGTACTTCTTCATTACACAAAGGAATAACCTCAACCAATTTCTAAAGACTGTTGACATCCAGTGGAAGTGGTAGGAACTGCAAGAAGGTCCCTTAGAAATCTGGATTCCCAATGAAACCTCATTGAAAAGTGAGTCACCTCAACAAAAAAAAAAAGAATCTGAATGGTTTGTCCTCGGGGTTTTGCCTGCTAAATAAGTTCTGCTATACTCACAGACATGATTCAAACAGTTTTAGATACTTCAGAGTGTTTTTGTTTTCTTTCCAAATCTACTAATAATTTGCATATCTTATCTTCTGGGGATGAGTAGCTGGCAGATAAATTTGGGCATGCTTTTCATCCAAAATTCCGAATGCTGCCCCCTACCCAAGAGAAGTTAAAATGTTACAGTGCATTCAGAAAGTATTCAAGCCCATGGACTTTTTCCCCACTTTGTTACATTACAGCATTATTCCAAAATTGATTAATAAAAAATCCTCCTTGTAAATTACCACCAGGAAGGGAGGAACAGTGTATTGTATATTACCACCAGGAAGTTATATGTAATATATGGTATATATAGATAGATAGATAGATAGATAGATAGATAGATAGATAGATAGATAGATAGATAGATTGATTATATTATGCGCTCCATCCAACCTGACAGAGCTTAACTTCTCTAGGATAGGGTGCAGAGTTTTCACTTAGGGAAAAATAGCGTGCGCAATTTCAACTTCGTGCTACTCATCCCCAGAATATAAGATATGCATATAATTAGTAGATTTGGATAGAAAACACTCTGAAGTTTCTAAAACTGTTTGAATCATATCTGTAAGTATAACAGAACTTATATAGCAGTCAAAACCCTGAGGACTAACTTTTTTATTGTTATGTTCCTCTATGTTCAATGGATTGTTTTGGGCAAACCAGAATTCTAATCAGTAAATGCGCAGTTTCTACTGCTTCCACTGGATGTCGCCATTGTATGGAAAATGGTTAAGGTTTTTTCTTAGTGAGGTGAAAAAGATATTGACCCGGAAGTGGAGTGACGTCGTTTGTTTATGTTTGAGATTTGGGCAAGACATGAAATGTTCCGTGAGTTTGTTGATATCCTGTATTGAAAACAGATTGACCTGTCTTCAATTTGATCGATTATTAACGTTTACAAATACCTTAAGCTGTATTACAAAAGTACTTTGAAATGTTTTGGCAAAGTTTAGAGGTAATTTTTTTTAGATATTGTGTCGTGATTTTGTTCAAATTGAACGCTGTTTTTCCTGGTACAACGGCGCCAAATAAATGGACAATTTGGATATATATGGATGGAATTAATCGAACAAAAGGACCATTTGTGATGTTTATGGGACATATTGGAGTGCCAACAAAAGAATCTCGTCAAAGGTAATGCATGTTTTATATTTTATATTAGCGTTTTGAGTAGCGCTAGCATGTAGCATGTAGCGCTAGCAATAGGCTACACTCTCTTGTTTACATTGGGCTATCATCAGATAATAGCATCTTATGCTTTCGCCGAAAAGCCTTTTTGAAATCTGACATGTTGGCTGGATTCACAACGAGTGTAGCTTTAATTTGATATCTTATATGTGTGATTTAATCAAGTTTAATTTTATATAATTTTTTTGAATTTGGCGCTCTACATTTTGATATGGCTGTTGGGACGCAAGCGTCCCATCTATCCCAGAGAGGTTAAGAAGATCTGCAGAGAAGAATGTGAGAAACTCCCCAAATACAGGTGTGCCAAGCTTGTAGCGTCAAACCCAAGAAGACTCAAGGCTGTAATCGCTGCCAAAGGTGTGTCACAATGGCGTGTATAAGTGGCAGAGGAAGTCAGGCGCAGGAGAGTCAAATAGAGTGTAGAATGGAGTACTTTAATTAAAGTCCTAGTAATCTGCTCCATAACACTCACAGAAAAAATATAAAACAAATCTGGGTACGAAGACCCGTCGCACACCTATACACAATTAACACAACACATGACAACGAACAATCTCTGACAAACACATGAAGGGAAACAGAGGGTTAAATACACAACAGGTAATGAATGGGATTGACAACAGGTGTGTGGGAAGACAAGACAAAACCAATGGAAAATGAAAAATGGATCGATGATGACTAGAAGACCGGTGAAGTCGACCGCCGAACACCGCCCGGACAAGGAGAGGCAACGACTTCGGCAGAAGTCGTGACAAGGTGCTTCAACAAAGTACTGATTAAAGTGTCTGAATACTTATGCAAATGTGATATTTCCGATTTTTGTTCCTAATACATTTGCAAAAAAAACAAACAAAAAAAACATGTTTTTGCTTTGTCTTTATGGGTTATTGTGTGCAGATAGATGATCGGTAAGAATACAATGTAATACATTTTAGAATAAGGCTGTAATGTATCAAAATGTAGAAAATAAATAGTGACTGAATTCTTTCCAAATGCACTGTAGAACCCTTTTTTTGGAAAGGATTCTTCAAAGGGTTGTCCTCTGGGAACAGCCGAAGAACCCCTTCAGGCTACAGACCTTTTTACAGCGTACCATCAGCCTCTTGTTTCATGTCTTCACCTTACAGTATTACATCCATGTCACCATCGTCTCAGCTTCTTTTGGTTTTCTGACTCGATCATAAACCCTTCTACACTCCAAGCTATTTTTCCAGGAAATTTACAACAACAAAGACGAAAAGAAAAGGTCCCTTGTTCATTTTCATTTCTATAAGTCACACATGTCAGTGAATTAGATTGATGGTTGTTCAACACCTTTGTATAGATGACCACACCTGTGTCCAAATATTATTCGAAATCTTTAAAAAAAAAAATACTACAGCTGTGTTTGATTGAGTCTGCCTGATGAAAAATAACCAATAGAAAATTCCCAAAAGTGTAAACACTGCCCATCTGGCATTCCAGGCTGGTTGAAGCAAACTCAAAAGAAAATAGAGCGAGAGGGAGAGAGTATTTTTTCTTTCTTTTACTGTTAATGGCCTAATAGTTGTATAGTTAAATGCAAATACTTTCCCGCTTTCTAACGGACCTAGAAAATTAGTACCATGCCCGCATCCTCGTCCGCTGTACATAGATCACCCCTTACGCCCCACACCCATACAAAGTCCACCAGACGGTTCACCAGCCCCCCCCATACACAGCTCCAGCCGCACAGCTCTAAGGCCCTTACAATCCGCCCACTGCATCTCATGTTTCATGGTCTTTCAAACTGCCATGTTGCCTGTACCAACAGGTAGTTTACTAGGCAGTCCCCAAAATACTGCCATGTTGCTTGTCCCAGCAGGTAGTTTACTAGGCAGTCCCCAAAGTACTGCCATGTTGCCTGTCCCAACAGGTAGTTTACTAGGCAAACCCAGAAGTGTCAATCCTGAGAGAAATGTAAAGGGGGAGACAGAGACAAACATAGAGAGAGACAGAAACACAGAGATAGAAAGAGAGACAGAGAGAGAGACAGAAACACAGAGAGAGTAAGATAAGGAGAGAGAGACATAGAGAGAGACAGAGAGAGAGACAGAGAGAGAGAGTAGGATAAGGAGAGAGAGACATAGAGAGAGACAGAGAGAGAGAGAGAGAGAGAGAGACAGAGAGAGTGTGAGAGAGAGATAGGCAGAGAGAGTGTGAGAGAGAGATAGAGAGAGAGTGAGACAGAGATAGACAGAGAGAGTGTGAGAGAGAGACAGACAGACAGACAGACAGACAGACAGACAGACAGACAGACAGACAGACAGACAGAGACAGAGACAGAGACAGAGACAGAGACAGAGACAGAGACAGAGACAGAGACAGAGACAGACAGACAGACAGACAGACAGACAGACAGACAGAGAGAGAGAGAGAGAGAGAGAGAGAGAGAGACAGAGAGAGACAGAGAGAGAGAGAGAGAGAGAGAGAGAGACAGAGCGAGTGTGAGAGGGAGACAGAGACAGAGAGACATGACCTTCAGGCCCTACCCCACCCAGGCCCAATTGCTTCTTCCAATTGTAAGTCCGGCCCGAAATCAGAAATAACTTCCTTTGTTAGTAAATCCATTAGCTGCTCCTCTCTGTCTGTCTGTCACTCGCTCCCTGCACTCTGTTCATGGCACTCTGAGTCTGAGTTTCCATAGCAACTGCTCTGCTTGTGCTGCTCTGCTCAATGAGGAGACACGAGAGAGCAGTTAGCTGTTAACTACTTTTCGTCACTCAAATCTCCAACAAAACTCAAGGAGCATTATTATTTTGTGTGAAATAATCTAGCCTGTCCTGTATTTGATAAGGTTGAAGGACTTCTGACACAATGTTATGACAAAGGTAAAAAAAATAAAAATAAATACGATCTTAGTCAGATGTGATTTGTTGTAAAGGTTTTCTTCCAGGGGTGAAGGAGAGGACCAAAGTGCAGCGCGGCTAGTGTTAAACATGTTTAATACAAGAACAAGTGAAACACTACAAACAACATACAAAATAACAAATGTGCAAAACCGACACAGACCTATCTGGTGCAGAACACAGAGACAGGTAACAAACACCCACAAAATCCCAACACAAAACAAGCCTCCTATATATGAGTCTCAATCAGAGACAACGACTACCATCTGTCTCTGATTGAGAACCCACACTAGGCTGACATAGAAACAGACAAACTAGACACACAACATAGAATTCCCACCCAGCTCACGTCCTGACCAACTAAACACATACAAAACAACAGAAAACAGGTCAGGGACGTGACATTTGTACTGAACAGCAGAGCACGACAAATGGCTCAGCTTAATAATGTTTGTGATACCCGACCCCTACCCGTACCCTAGCTATTGATGAAAAAACAGGCCCTAACCGACACTAACCAAATGTACTGTGTAATGTCGAAGCCCGTCGGGCTCTGATCAGGCAACAGAGCTAAAGAAATTGATTGTCTTCCGGAAAAAATTCACACCCATTGACTTTTTTCACATTTTGTTGTGTCACAGTTTGAATATAAAATGGATAATATTTCGATTTATATGTCACTGGTCTACACCCAATATCGCATAATGTCAAAGTAGACGTATGTTTTTTGAAATTTTTACAAATTAATTCAAAAATAAAATCTGTAATATCTTGAGTCAATAAATTACGGCAAGCCCAAATAAGTTCAGGAGTAAAAATGTGCTTAGCAAGTGTACCGATTCCATGGCACAAAGACTTTCTTCTGAAACTCGCCAGTCTTTTCTTGTTCTGAGAAATGAAGGCAATTCCATGTGAGAAATTGGCAAGAAACTGAAGATCTCGTAAAGCTGTGTACTACTCCCTTCACAGAACAGCGCAAACTGGCTCTAACCAGAATAGAAAGAGGAGTGGGAGGCCACGGAGCACAACTGAGGAAGTGGACAAGTACATTAGAGTGTCTAGTTTGAGAAACAGACGCCTCACAAGTCCTCAACTGGCAGCTTCATTAAATAGTACCCGCAAAACACCAATGTCTCAATGTCAACAGTGAAGAGGCGACTCCGGGATGCTGGCCTTCTAGGCAGAGTTGCAAAGAAAAAGCCAAATCTCAGAATGGAAAAATAATTTTAAAAAAAGATTAAGATGGGCAAAACAACACAAACACTGAACAGAGGAACTCTATCTATAGGAAGACCATAGATATAGCCTAAAGATATAGAAAATCCATAGATATACCCTATAGATATATATCATGTGTAGATATAGATATAGCCTATAGATATAGATATTACCCATAGATATATGTATAGCCTATATATAGATATAACCTATATATATATATATATATATATATATATATATATATATATATATATAGACTATTTCTATAGATATAGCCTATAGATATAGATATAACCTATATATATAGATATAACTTATAGCTATAGATATACATATATAGATATATATAACCTATATAATTAGATATAGCCTATATAGAGATATAACCTATAGATATAGATATAGCCTATATATAGATGTAACCTATAGATAGATATATATAGATAGATATTACATATATATAGATATAACCTATGTCACGTTCTGACCTTAGTTCCTTTTTTATGTGTTTATTTTAGTTGGTCATGGCGTGAGTTGGGGTGGGCATTCTATGTTGTTTTTCTATGTTTTCTTCTGTTGTTATATTTCTATGTGTTTGGCCTAGTATGGTTCTCAATCAGAGGCAGGTGTCAGTCGTTGTCTAAGATTGCGAGCCATATTTAGGTAGCCTGTTTTCTAGTGTGTTTTGTGGGTGGTTGTTTCCTGTTTCAGTGTTTGCACCACACGGGACTGTTTCGGTTGTTTGTTCGTGTTTTGATATTTTTGATCATTATTTTTTTCATTTTGATTTATAAAAAATCTATTATGGACACTTACCACGCTGCACATTGGACCGATCTTTTGTCCTCTAGTCCGGAGCATTCAGCGACGCCCTCTAGTCCGGAGCCTCCAGCAACGCCCTCTAGAGCTGCCGGAGCCGCCCGCCTTTCCTGAGCTGCCGGAGCCGCCCGTCAGTCAGGCGCTGCCGGAACGTCCATCAGTCAGGAGCTGCCGGAACCGTCCGTCAGTCAGGCGCTGCCGGAGTCGTCCATCAGTCAGGAGCTGCCGGAACCGCCCGTCAGTCAGGAGCTGCCGGAACCGTCCGTCAGTCAGGAGCTGCCGGAGCCGCCCGTCAGTCAGGAGCTGCCGGAACCGCCCATCAGTCAGGAGCTGCTGGAACCGTCCGTCAGTCAGGAGCTGTCGGAACCGTCCGTCAGTCAGGATTTGCCGGAGTCGCCCTTCACTTTGGAGCTGCCGGAGTCTCCTGCCTGTCCGGCGCTGCCGTAGTCTCCCATCTATTCGGGGCCCGCTGCAAGGGTCCCCAGTCCAAGGTCGGGGGCGAGGGTCGCCGCTCCAAAGGCGCCACTTAAGCGGGCTAAGACTATGGTGGAGTGGGTTCCACATCCCACGCCAGAGCCGCCACCGCGGACAGAGGCTTCTTGCCATGGATCATCACTGGAGGCTTCGTGCCATGGATTATCACTAGAGTGGAGAGACACACAGGAGGCCTGGCTCTGGGAGAAGGCACAGGACTCACCAGGCTGGGGAGACATGCAGGAGGGTTAGTGTTTAACACAGGCACAGAAGTCACCAGGCTGGGGAGACATGCAGGAAGCCTTGTCCTTGGCCGAGGCACCGGATGCACTGGACCGTGGAGGTGCACTGACGGTCTCGAGCGCAGAGCAAGCACCACTCGTCCTGGCTGGATTCTCCCTGTAACCTGGCAAGTGCGGGGAGTTGGAACAGGCCGCACTGGGCTCTGCTGGCGAACTGGAGACACCGTGCGTAGGGCTGGTGCAGAATACCCCGGGCAGAGGAGACGCACTGGAGACCAGATGTGCTGAGCCGGCATCCTCTCTCCTGGCTCGATGCCCACTCTAGCCCGGCCGATACGAGGAGCTGCGATGTAACGCACTGGGATTTGCGTGCGTACTAGGGACATCGTGCACTCCCCCGCATAACATGGTGCCTGCCAAGTCACTCTCTCGCCACGGTAAGCACGGGGAGTTGGCTCAGGCCCCCTACCTGAGTCCGCCCATACCCGTGTGCCTCCCCCCCAAAAAATTCTGGGGCTGCCTCTCGTGCCCGTTACCTCGTGCCAATTCCTCGTAGTGGCGCCGCTCCGCTCTAGCTGCCTCCAGCTCCTCTTTCGGACGGCGATACTCCCCCGGCTGTGCCCAGGGTCCTTTGCCGTCCAGAATTTCCTCCCATGTCCAGGAGTTCAGAACCCTCTGCTCCTGGTTACCACGCTGCTTGGTCCTTTTCAGGTGGATGGTTCTGTAACGGCTTTCGTTGGTGGAAGGAGAGGAGGACCAAAATGCAGCGTGGTAAGTGTCCATAATAGATTTTTAATTAATCAAAATAAACACAGAACAAAAATAACAAAACACGAACAAACAACCGAAACAGTCCCGTATGGTGCAAACACTGACACAGGAAACAACCACCCACAACCAAAATGGGGAGAACAGGCTACCTAAATATGATTCTCAATCAGAGACAACGATCGACAGCTGCCTCTGATTGAGAACCATATCAGGCCAGACATAGAAATACAACAACATAGAAAACAGAACATAGACTACCCACCCGAAACTCACGCCCTGACCAACCTAACACAAAGACATGAAAAAGAAACTAAGGTCAGAACGTGACAGTAACCTATAGATGTGGATATCACCTATAGCCTATATATAACCTATAGATATAGATATAACCTATAGATATAGCTTTAACCTATAGATATAGATGTGATATAGATGTGTCACATATATATACATATATATATAAATATAGATATAGTCTATATACATACATTTAACCTATAAATATTTAGATATAACCTGTAGATAAAGTTTATATTCACTTTAGCCAAATACATTTAAACTCAGTTTATCACAATTCCTGACATTTAATTCTAGTAAAATGTCCTGTCTTTGGTCAGTTAGGTCACCACTTTATTTTAAAGAATGTGAAATGTCAGAATAATAGTAGAGACAATAACTTTTTTCAGCTTTTATTTCTTTCAACACATTCCTAGTGGGTCTGTCACGTTCCTGACCTGTTTTCTGTTAATTTTGTATGTGTTTAGTTGGTCAGGGCGTGAGTTGGGGTGGGCATTCTATGTTTTGTGTTTCTATGTTTAGTTCAGGTGTAATTAGCCTTATATGGTTCTCAATCAGGGACAGGTGTTTGACGTTTCCTCTGATTGAGAACCATATAAAGGTAGGCTGTTCACACTGTTTGTTTGTGGGTGATTGTCTTCTGTGTCTGTGTATGTTGCACCACACGGAACTGTTTCGGTTTGTTCGTTCGTTTGATGTAGTCTGTTCCTGTTCGTGAGTTCTTCGTGTATTTATGTAAGTTCCATGTTCAGGTCTGTCTACGTCGTTTTGTTATTTTGTAGTTTGTTGAAGTGTTTTCGGTTTTCGTCTTTACTTTAATAAACTTAATTATGTCTACATTCCACGCTGCGCTTTGGTCCAATCCCTACTCCGTTACAGGGTCAGAAGTTTACAAACACTCAATTAGTATTCGGGAGCATTGCCTTTAAATTGTGTCTAACGTTTTGGGTAACCTTCCACAAGCTTCCCACAATAAGTTGGGTGAATTTTGGCCCATTCCTCCTGACAAAGCTGGTTTAACTGAATCAGGTTGTAGGCCTCCATGCTCGCACACGCTTTTTCAGTTCTGCCCACAAATGCTCTACCGGATTGAGGTCAGGGTTTTGTGATTGCCACTCCAATACCTCGACTTTGTTGTCCTTAAGCCATTTTGCCACAACTTTGGAAGTATGCTCGGGGTCATTGTCCATTTGGAAGACCCATTTGTGACCAAGCTTTAACTTCCTGACTGATGTCTTGAAATGTTGCTTCAATATATCCACATAATTTCCCACCCTCATGATGCCATCTATTTTGTGAAGAGCACAAAGGTCAGCTGCAGCAAAGCACCCCCACAACATGATGCTACCACCCCCGTGCTTCATGGTTGGGATGGTGTTCTTCGGCTTGCAAGCCTCCTCCATTTTTCCTCCAAACATAATGATGGTCGTTATGGCCAAACAGTTCTATTTTTGTTTCATCAGACCAGAGGACATTTCTCTAAAAAGTATGATCTTTGTCCCCATGTGCAGTTGCAAACCTTAGTCTGGCTTTTTTATGGCGGTTTTGGAGCAGTGGCTTCTTCCTTGCTGTGCGGTCTTTCAGGTTATGTCGATATAGGACTAGTTTTACTGTGGATATAAATACTTTTGTACCTGTTTCCTTCAGCACCTTCACATTGTCCTTTGCTGTTGTTCTGGGATTGATTTGCACTTTTCCCACCAAAGTGCGTTCATCTCTAGGAGACAGAACGAGTCTCCTTCCTGAGCGGTATGACGGCTGCGTGGTCCCATGGTGTTTATAAGTGCGTACTATTTTTTTGTACAGATGAACGTGGTACCTTCAGGCATTTGGAAATTGCTCCCAAGGATGAACCAGACTTGTGGAGGCCGACAATTTTTTTCTGAGGTCTTGGCTGATTTGTTTTGATTTTCCTATAATGTCAAGCAAAGACGCACTGAGTTTCAAGGCAGGCCTTGAATTACATCCACAGGAACACCTCCATTTGACTCAAATTATGTCAATTAGCCTATCAGAAGCTTCTAAAGCCATGACATAATTTTCTGGAATTTTCTAAGCTGTTTAAAGGCACAGTCAACTTAGTGTATGCAAAGTTCTGACCCATTGGAATTGTTATACAGTGAGATATACAATAAATAATCCGTCTGTCAACAATTGTTGGAAAACTTACTTGTGTAATGCACGAAGCAGATGTCCTAACCGACTTGCCAAAACTATAGTTTGTTAACAAGAAATTTGTGGAGGGGTTGAAAAACGATTTTTTATGACTCTAACCTAAGTTTATGTAAACTTCAACTGTAGCCTACAGATATAGCCTATAGATATAGCCTATAGATATAGATATAACCTATAGATATAGATATAGCCTAAATATAACCTATTGATATATATACATAACCTATCTGTATAGATAAAGCCTATAGATATAGATATAGATATAGCCTATAGATATAGATATAGCCTATAGATATAAATATAGATATAGCCTATAGATATAGATATAGCCTATAGATATAGATATAACCTATAGATATAGATATAGCCTATAGATATAGATATAGCCTATAGATATAGATATAGCCTATATATATATATAGATATAGCCTATAGATATACATATAGCCTATAGATATAAATATAGATATAGCCTATAGATATAGATATAGCCTATAGATATAAATATAGATATAGCCTATAGATATAGATATAGATATAGCCTATATATAACCTATATATATATATATATATATATATATGTATATATATATAACCTATTTGTATAGATAAAGCCTATAGATATAGATATAGCCTATTTAAATAGATATAACCTATATATATATATATATATATATATATACATATATATATATATATATATATATATATATATATATATATATATATACAGATATATATATATATATAGATATGACCTATACATTTATATATATCTTATTTATATAGACATAACCCTTTGATATAGATATAGCCTATTTATATAGATATAACCTATATATATATATATATATATATATATATATATATATATATATATATATATATATATACAGATATATATATATATATAGATATAGATATAGATAAAACCTATTGATATAGATATAGCCTATAGATATAGATATCACCTATTGATATAGATATAGATTTGGCCTGTAGATATATCTCATTGATATATCCTATAGATATTGCTTATATATATAGCCTATAGATATAGATATAACATATATAGATATAGCCAATAGATATAGATATATGTAAAGATATAGTCTATACTTCAGATCAAGGAACCAAGCATCAATGATATGGTGTGTCTCAATTTTCTGGTAAAAAAAAGTACATTGAAGGCAATGTCTATGTATTACAAGGAACAACACTGCAACAGCCCTGAATATTGTGTCTGAGTAGAACTTGTAGTAATACCCACTCAGTAAAAACTCAGTTCCCTTTTTCTCTCGTTTGGCTTCCCTTGATGTAGGAACTGTGTTAGTCGATACATTTAGTATACTGTTTGTAGCTTCTTGCTTCATTTGAAAGGAAAAGGCAATAATCTTGAACACAGAAAACACACAGCTTGAGTCCCAAATGACACCCTAGTCCCTACATTATTCCCTATGGGCCCTGGTCAACTGTAGGGCACTGTGTAGGGCACTATATAGGGAATAGGGTGGCATTTTGGACATTGCGTAGCTACGCACTATGATGTTTCTGTGGTGGAACTAAACACATATTTGATCTACCCACTGTAGTCCGGAGCGATTAACATATTTTTTTTCTTCTTGTGATTATTTAACAAATAATTGACCCACGTAGGCTAAATTACTTGAATTCCAATTGTGTTTGTGAGCTCAATGTGAGAGAAATCCTAGAGAGAAATCCTATCAAGCAGAGAATCAAAAAGTAAAGAAAACAAGTCAAATCAAGAACGAATTGTAGGGAGTTGTAGTTTTCAATAGGCAAGTATTCAACCTAGTTCAGCACAGATCATTTGGTAATTAACTACAATGACCAGAATCCATTGCTTCTATTCTTCCCAGCATACGCACACAGACCTCATGAGAGAGGAATGTACACAACACAATGACAAAAGGGATAGAAACAGTTCGGGAGGTATAGCTATACTAACCAATTGATTGTTGTAGCAGTCTTGAAAGTATGCCATTTGCACTATTTTTGTAATGACTAAAATAGTGATATAGTCAGACAACTCTGCAGCATGGACAGCTGTGGCAACCCAATGATCATGGGCTACCCTTTCGCTAGCCAAAGGGACGATGGCTCGTTGGTGTAATCGGCCTGTGTGTAGCTGGTGTGGAGGAGTCAGGCACAGGACAGCAGATATGAGAAAGGAAAATAATTATCTCAAGGAATCAATAAATACAACACAATAAAATAGCCCACAATAACAGACAGTATACATACAAACAATCACTCACAAAAACCATGGGGGAACAGAGGGTTAAATAATGAACAAGTAATTGGGGAATTGAAACCAGGTGTGTAAAACAAAGACAAAACAAATGGAAAATGAAATGTGGATTGGCGATGGCTAGAAGGCCGGTGACGTCGACCGCCGAACGACGCCCGAAGTCGTGACAGTAGGGGAGCACAGAGATAACATTAGATGGTTGTCTTTCTGTCTGGCTGCCTGAACAGACATGAGATGTAATCTTCAAATTAAAAAAAATTAAGTAATTTTTACAACTGAAAGATTTAAATGATGTAAAGTGAATTATTATTTTTTTTAAATGATAAGCAGCAATGGATAGTCACGACCATCATTTGGCTCTTCGTAGCCCTTTAACTGCAGTCAAATGACCTAGTGATGTCATGGGTGGAATGTTTTTACTTTTTGTCATAATTAAATAAACATTATTTCAAAAAACCTGCTGAAAATCTGGTATTTCTATGTCATCCTGTTTTGTTATATTTCCGTTTCTGTAATGTACTGTAAATACATGTAACTTGTAATATTGGGTAGAACTCAAAATGTAATACGTTTCAACTATATGTCGGACATGGTACAGGTGTCTTCTTTCTTTAAGGACATAACCATGTAAGTGAGTTATATACTTTTGTGTCTATTTGTTTAAGACGTACCATGAAATTCTGTGTGACCCTTCTTTTATTTATTTATTTATTCTGTGTTGTTAGGGACAACGAAATGTTTTAAATTTTCAATTAAAAATCACAAATATTTTCAAGTTCACATTTCAAGATAATATTTCCACAATGAATTTAATTAAGTTTTTTTTTTTTTTTACAAAACTTAACCTATTCGACCTCACGAAGCACTAATCACTCAACACTAACCAATTGTTGGGCTTTGTGCTTTGTTAAGCATAAATGCAAAGCAGATAGAATCTGACTTGAATAGCTGTTCGCATACCAATGGCGATATTTATATTCTATCTGAAATGTTGAACTCACATTGTACGATGATTCATAGATTGCATCAAAAATGTCACCCTATTCCCTATATCTACTCCTATAAGAGTAGTGCACTACATAGGGAATAGGGTGCCATTTGGGGAGACAACACTAGTTTATTAGGAACGGATTTGGATCACTCAGGAAAAAAAATACACTTTCACTCACATACAAAGGTTTGGAATATGACTATACATCATTAAATCAACACTCACATTCTCCTAAACCACCTGACTTTATGCGCATACATGTACGTGACCTATGACCTGACCTTCGACATTAAGGTCGTAAATCAAAACTCACATTTCTGACTGAACAAAATGCGTTCCTTCTAATTACTGATGTCTTCCAATTTACACCCGGTGCCCGATGTCGTGCACTAATGTTGACCCCGGACCGTGTTACTAACTATCTCCCGGATGGTTTCAAACTTGTTGATATTAAAAGGTGCGTTGTCACACGCTTTGTGTGTGTTCGCGTGTGTCTTAATACGTGTGAAATCCACTGCGTGGACTGCAGAGGGCTTGACTCTAAAAAGGAGATGCCGTTGCCGTAGCAACACAAGGCGGGGGCGTTGAGGCCTAGGTGGTAGCGGTGGACGGGGATGGAATAACGTTTGAATCTCATTGGATAATGTGATAATCATTTCCGATTGCTTCGCAGGTCATGTCTGGCACTCACTGTTTAGTGATGGAAATCCAACCGCATAGCCTCAGCCTAAATATTTAGCCATCAATATTAGATTTTATTTCGCTGGTTATTAAGGATGACGTGCAAAGCTGCAACGGCTGCAGGATTTTCACAGGATAAGTTGGCCCTTTGGGGGAATACAATACAATGCAATACAATAGTGGCAGCCAGCCGTACAAACAACGGCACACTAGATAACGCTAGGAATTGGTCCCTTACCATCTATTTCAAATCCAAACATGGCACTGACTGTATTCGTGAATGCCATTTTCTGCCGAGGGGTCATCTTCTATTGCTTTCACAGTTAAGTGCCAAGCATAAGTGCTGTTAACTCTTAGCAGGCTACAGAACATGGAGTATAGCTGTATTACTGTATTACAATATTACTATTATACTATAACATTACTATTGTATTACCCTTTACAGGAAATGAGGTATAGATGTATTACTATATTACTATTATACTATAATATTACTTTTGTATTACCCTTTGCTGGACATGGAGTATAGATGTATTACAATATTACTATTATACCATAATTGTACTATTGAAATACACTTTACAGAACATGGAGTATAGTTGTATTACTATATTACTATTATACTATACTTTTACTATTGAATTACACTTTGCAGGACATGGAGAATAGCTGTATTAGTCTCGCAGTACTGTTGTATATAATAGTATAATATTACTATTGCGTGCTCCCGAGTGGCAGAGCGGTCTAAGGCAGTGCATCTCATTGCTAGAGGCATGACTGCAGACCCTGTTTCGAAATCAGGCTGTATCACAACAAGCCGTGATTGGGAGTCCAATAGGGCGGCGCACAATTGGCCCAGCGTCGTTGGGGTTAGGGTTTGGCCTGGGGTAGGCCGCCATTGTAAATAACAATGTGTTCTTAACTGACTTGCCTCGTTAAATAAAGGTTAAATAAATAATACTATTGTTTAACCCTTTGCAGGAGAAGTGGTATTATATATTGGTGTTTGGCAGCAGAGCTGGTGATGCTGAGGAGAGCAGAGCTATATCTGTTTCCTGATAGACAGGTCACATGCTTCTCCTCATCTTATATTTATGCATAGAAGCCCGCTGTGGACAGACACACACGCGGGGGGTGGTGGGGGTGGAGGAAGACTAGGGCTGGGGGTGGTGGTGGAGGAAGACTAGGGCTGGGGGTGGTGGTGTAGGAAGACTAGGGCTGGGTGTGGTGGTGGAGGAAGACTAGGGCTGGGGGTGGTGGTGGAGGAAGACTAGGGCTGGGGGTGGTGGTGGAGGAAGACTAGGGCTGGGGGTGGGGGTGGAGGAAGACTAGGGCTGGGGGAGGGGGTGGAGGAAGACTAGGGCTGGGGGTGGTGGTGGAGGAAGAATAGGGCTGGGGGTGGGGTGGAGGAAGACTAGGGCTGGGGGTAGGGGTGGAGGAAGACTAGGGCTGGGGGTGGTGGTGGAGGGAGACTAGGGCTGGGGATGGGGCTGGAGAAAGACTAGAGCTGGGGGTGGGGGTGGTGGTGAGGATGTATAGAGACAGGATTTGTCGATCCATTCTGTCAACTATAGATGAAATGCTTACTGTCCGGGGTTCAGACAGAAACATGCTCTACTGTAATGCCTTCATCCTCTGAGTTTGAGCCCCAGACACATCTCTGAAGCTGAGCCCCATACAAATCTCTGAAGCTGAGCCCCAGACACATCTCTGAGTTTGAGCCCCAGACACATCTCTGAAGCTGAGCCCCATACAAATCTCTGAAGCTGAGCCCCAGACACATCTCTGAGTTTGAGCCCCAGACACATCTCTGAGGCTGAGCCCCAGACACATCTCTGAAGCTGAGCCCCATACAAATCTCTGAAGCTGAGCCCCAGACACATCTCTGAGGCTGAGCGCAGACACGTCTCTGAGGTTGAAGCTGCCATCTGATAATTTTGTATTACTTGACAACATCATATCATGATAGCTTTTCATTTTTCTCAAAGGATTTCAAGTCAGTCTCGATGATAATATCTTTGAAAAATACTATAATACAAGCTCTGATGATAATGTAATGACTTGTAAAGGCTCAGATGATAATGTAACGACTAGTAAAGGCTCAGATGATAATGTAATGACTAGTAAAGGCTCAGATGATAATGTAATGACTAGTAAAGGCTCTGATGATCATGTAATAACTCGCAAATTATCTGATGATAATCTAATAACTAACAAAGGCCCTGATGATAATGTAATACTTAATAAAACATATCTTATGATAATGTAATTATTAGGAAATGTTCTGATGATAATGTAATGACTAGTAAAGAATATGACGTCAATTTAACGCCTCTTGTCACGCCCTGGCCTTAGTTATCTTTGTTTTCTTTATTATTTTAGTTAGGTCAGGGTTTGACATGGGGGATGTTTGTGTGTTTTTGTCTCGTCTAGGGTGTTTGTAATATCTAGGGGGTGTTTGTAGAGTTCATGGGGTTGTGTTCATTGTAGGTGTTCATGTAAGTCTATGGTTGCCTAGATTGGTTCTCAATTAGAGACAGCTGTCTATCGTTGTCTCTGATTGGGAGCCATATTTAGGCAGCCATAGTCATTAGGTAGGTTGTGGGTGATTGTCTAGGTGTAAGTTGCCAGTTGCCAGTTATTTGTTTTGTATAGCTTCACGTTCGTCGGTTTATTGTTGTGTCTAGTTTGTATAGTGTTCGTTTTGTCTTCTTCTAATAAAGAAAATAATGTATTTATATCACGCTGCGCCTTGGTCCTCCTCACTTAAATGTTACGACGAACGTGACACCTCTAGTGAAGGCTCTGATAATGTAATCACCTGTAAAATGTATTTATTTATTTTATTTATTTATTTTATTTAACCTTTATTTAACCAGGTAGGCAAATTGAGAACACATTCTCATTTACAATTGCGACCTGGCCAAGATAAAGCAAAGCAGTTCGACACATACAACAACACATAGTTACACATGGAGTAAAAACAAACATATAGTCAATAATACAGTGAAAAAAAATAAGTCTTTATACAATGTGAGCAAGTGAGGTGAGATAAGGGAGGTGAAGGCAAACAGATATATGTATAAATAAATAAAATATAAAAAGGCCATGGAGGCGAAGTGAGTACAACACAGCAAGTAAAATAAAAACTAAAAAAACACTGGAATGGTTGGTTTGCATTGGAAGAAAGTGCAAAGTAGAGACAGAAATAATGGGGTGCAAAGGAGCAAAATAAATTAATAAATAAATACAGTAGGTAAAGAGGTAGTTGTTTGGGCTAAATTGTAGATGGGTTATGTACAGGTGCAGTAATCTATGAGCTGCTCTGACAGCTGGTGCTTAAAGCTAGTGAGGGAGATAGGTGTTTCCAGTTTCAGAGATGATGTATGATGTATGATGTATGATGTATGATGATAATGTAATAACTAGCAAATGCTCTGATGGTAATGTAATCACTATTAAAGTCTCTGATGATAATGTAATGACTAGTAAAGGCTTTCATTATAATGTAATGTCTCTAGTAAAGGATCTGTTGATAATGTAAAAACTATTAAATGATCTGATGATAATGTAATGACTAGTGAAGGCTATGATGATATTGTTATGTCTCTAGTAAAGGTTCTGATGATAATGTAATGACTTGTAAATATCAATGATAATGCAATGACTCTAGTAAAGGCTCTGATGATAATGTAATAACTAGTAAATGATCAGATTAACATATATTGAATCTAGTTAATGTTCTGATAATAATGTAATAAGTGTAAAGTCTATGATGACAATGTAATAACTAGTCAAAGCTCTGATTATAGTTTAAAAACCTGCAAAGGCTCTGATGATAATGTAATGACTAGCAAATGTTCTGATGATAATGTAATAATTAGTATAAAAAAATTGTTGATGATCATGCAATAACTAGCAAAGTCTCTGATGAGAATGTCATAACTTGTATAAAGAAAAACATTGATGATAATGTAATAACTAGCAAATGCTCTGATGATAATATAATGACTAGTACAGTATCTGATAACAATGTAATAACTAGTCAAGTATATAATGATAATGTAATAACTCGTAAATGTTCTGATGATAATCAAATAACTAGCAAATGCTCTGATGATAATGTAATAACTAGTATTTTTTTTAAAGACTTTATGATAATGTGATGACTAGTACAGTCTCTGATGACATTGTAATGACTATACTTAAGGCTCTGATTTAGTGTCATCATTACCTTGTTTTAATTTAAAGTGAACCGTTCTGGCATGCTGCTAACTATCATCTCAAGTAGCTCACACACACACACACACGCACGCACGCACGCACGCACGCACGCACGCACGCACGCACGCACGCACGCACGCACGCACGCACACACACACACACACACACACACACACACACACACACACACACACACACACACACACAGATCTATAAACACACACAAACACACTCACAGAGCTTTAAGGGAAGTTAGATTTTTATAGTAATTTTTATAGTAATTAATTTTAATTTGGTGCTCTGCATTTTCTCTGGCTTTTTGCCAAGTGAGACAGTAGCGTCCCACCTAAACTAAGATTTTTGGATATAAATATGAACTTTACCGGAACAAAACATACATGTATTGTGTAACATGAAGTCCTATAAGTGTCATATGATGAAGATCATCAAAGGTTAGTGATTAATTTTATCTCTACTTCTGCTTTTTGTTACTCCTCTCTTTGGCTAGAAAAATGGCTTTGTTTTTCTGTGACTAGGTACTGACCTAACATAATCGTTTGGTGTGCTTTCGTCGTAAAACCTTTTTGAAATCGGACACTGTAACGGTTTTCTTCCATTGGTGAAGGAGAGGACCAAAATGCAGCGCGGCTAGTGTTCAACATATTTAATAAACAAAGAGACGAATACGTGAACACTATACAAAATACAAAATAACAAATGTGAAAACCGAGACAGACCTATCTGGTGCAGAACACAAACACAGAGACAGGAAACAATCACCCACAAAATCCCAACACAAAACAAGCCTCCTATATATGATTCTCAATCAGGGACAACGATTGACAGCTGCCTCTGATTGAGAACCATATTAGGCTGGACACAGAAACAGACAAACTAGACACACAACATAGAATTCCCACCCAGCTCACGTCCTGACCAACACTAAACAAGCAAAACACATAAGAACTCTGGTCAGGACGTTACAGTACCCCCCTCCTGAGGTGCGGACTCCGAATGCACCCCTAAAACTCAAGAGGAGGGTCTGGTTGGGCATCTGTCCACAGTGGCGGCTCCAGCGCAGGACGAGGACACCACTCTACCACTGTCTTTGACCCCCTCCTTAGCGTCCTTTGAGTGGCGACCCTCGCCCCCAACCTTGGTCTAGGAACCTTCACCAAGGCCCCCCCCGAGATAGAGGAGATAGCTCAGGACAGAGAGGTAGCTCAGGACTGAGAGGTAGCTCAGTACAGAGAGGTAGCTCAAGACAGAGAGGTAGCTCAAGACAGAGAGGTAGCTCAAGACAGAGAGGTAGCTCACGACAGAGAGGTAGCTCACGACAGAGAGGTAGCTCACGACAGAGAGGTAGCTCACGACAGAGAGGTAGCTCACGACAGAGAGGTAGCTCACGACAGAGGGGCAACTCTGGACTGAAAAGCAGCTCCGGACAGAGAGGCAGCTCCGGACTGAGTGGGAGCTCCGGACTGAGTGGCAGCTCAGGACTGAGTGGCAGCTCAGGACTGAGTGGCAGCTCCGGGCTGAGTGGCAGCTCCGGGCTGAGTGGCAGCTCCGGGCTGAGTGGCAGCTCCGGACTGAGTGGCAGCTCCGGACTGAGTGGCAGCTCATGACTGGAGGGCAGCTCATGACTGGAGGGCAGCTCATGACTGGAAGGCAGCTCATGACTGGAGGGCAGCTCATGACTGGAAGGCAGCTCATGTCTGGAAGGCAGCTCATGACTGGAGGGCAGCTCATGACTGGAGGACAGCTCATGACTGGAGGGCAGCTCATGACTGGAGGGCAGCTGATGACTGGAGGGCAGCTCATGACTGGCTGGCGGCTCTGGCAGCTCCTGACTGGCTGGCGGCTCTGGCAGCTCCTGACTGGCTGGCGGCTCTGGCAGCTCCTGACTGGCTGGCGGCTTTGGCAGCTCCTGACTGGCTGGTGGCTCTGGCAGCTCCTGACTGGCTGGCGGCTCTGGCAGCTCCTGACTGGCTGGCGGCTCTAGCGGCTCCTGACTGACGGACGTCTCTAACGGCGCTGGGACAGACGGGCAGCTTTAACGGCGCTGGGCAGACGGATGGCTTAGACGACACTGGGCAGACGGATGGCTCAGACGGCGCTGGGCAGACGGATGGCTCAGACGGCGCTGAACAGACGAGCAGTGCAGGTGGCGTTGGGCAGATGGCCGACTCTGACCTGCTGAGGCGCACAGTAGGCCTGGTGCATGGTGCCGGAACTGGTGGTACCGGACTGGAGACACGCACCTCAAGGCTAGTGCGGGGAACAGGAGCAGGGCAAACTGGACTCTCGAGGCGCACTATAGGCCTGGTGCGTGGTCCCGGAACTGGAGGTACCGGGCTGAGGGCATGCACCTCAGGGCGAGTACGGGGAGAAGGAATAGTGCGTACAGGGCTCTGGAGACGCACAGGAGGCTTGGTGCGGGGTGCTGGAACTGGAGGTACTGGACTGGGGCGAGAAGGTGGCGCCGGATATACCGGACCGTGCAGGCATACTGGCTCCCTTGAGCACTGAGCCTGCCCAACCTTACCTGGTTGTATGCTCCCCGTAGCCCGACCAATGCGGGGAGGTGGAATAACCCGCACTGGGCTGTGTAGGCGAACCGGGGACACCATGCGTAAGGCTGGTGCCATGTACACCGGCCCGAGGAGACGTACTGGAGGCCAGATATGTTGAGCCGGCTTCATGGCACTTGGCTCAACGCTCAATCTAGCCAGGCCTGTGCGGGGAGGTGGAATAACCCGCACCGGGCTATGCACACGTACAGGAGACACCGTGCGCTCTTCCGCATAACACGGTGTCTGCCCATACTCCCGCTCTTCACGGTAAGCATGGGAAGTGGGCGCAGGTCTCCTACCTGACTTCGCCACACTACCCTTTAGCCCCCCCCCCCCCCCCCCCCCCCCCCCCAAGAAATGTTTGGGATTCCTTCTCGGGTTTCCGTGCTAGCCGCGTACCTTCATAACGCCGGTTCCTCTCTCCGGTTGCCTCTGCTCTCCGAGCTGCCTCCAGCTGTTCCCATGGGAGGCGATCCTTTCCAGCCAGGATCTCCTCCCATGTGTAGCAACCCTTGCCGTCCAAAACGTCCTCCCAAGTCCATTTCTCCTGGTCCCGCTGCTGCTGCTGCTGTCGCTACTGCCCGTTGCCACGCTGCTTGGTCCTAGTTTGGTGGGTGATTCTGTAACGGTTTTCTTCCATTGGTGAAGGAGAGGATCAAAATGCAGCGCGGCTAGTGTTCAACATGTTTAATTAACAAAGAGACGAATACGTGAACACTATACAAAATACAAAATAACAAATGTGAAAACCGAGACAGAACTATCTGGTGCAGAACACAAACACAGAGACAGGAAACAATCACCCATAAAATCCCAACACAAAACAAGCCTCCTATATATGATTCTCAGTCAGGGACAACGATTGACAGCTGCCTCTGATTGAGAACCATATTAGGCCAAACACAGAAACAGACAAACTAGACACACAACATAGAATGCCCACAAAAGCTCACGTCCTAATCAACACTAAACAAGCAAAACACATAAGAACTCTGGTCAGGACGTTACAGACACTGTGGTAGGATTAAGGGATTGTAAGCATTCCGCTGTATTGTCTACAAACTGTTGTATTTGGCGCAAGTGACAAATAAACTTTGATTTGATTTGAAACTTGTACTATTTTTGGTAACTATGGTAACCCTAGTCAACAAGCGCCAAACCTGCGTGAGTAGAATGATCCGTGGAGGCTGCATTTCTACCCATACTGTTTCCCTGTCAGAAAATAAACCCCTGACTGCTACTAAATGCTGGATTCCTTGTTGACGATTGTTCACAACACAAGGAGAGTGGGGGCGGCGGATTGTGTGTGTGTGTGTGTGTGTGTGTGTGTGTGTGTGTGTGTGTGTGTGTGTGTGTGTGTGTGTGTGTGTGTGTGTGTGTGTGTGTGTGTGTGTGTGTGTGTGTGTGTGTGTGTGTGTGTGTGTGTGTGTGTGTGTGTGTGTGTGTGTGTGCGTCAGTGCGGGGTGGGAGGACCGGGCATCTGTGTTCATATTCTTGTTTTCTTTTACTACTGTTTAGCAGACAGACTTCCTTGTTGGATGATGTACCGTTCTTTTTATCTTCCAAACTCTCTCTCTCTCTCTCTCTCTCTCTCTCTCTCTCTCTCTCTCTCTCTCTCTCTCTCGCTCTCTCTCTCTCTCTCTCTCTCTGTCTCTCTCTCTCTCTCTCTCTCTTTACTTCTCTCTCTCTCTCTCTCTCTCTCTCTCTTTACTTCTCTCTCTCTCTCTCTCTCTCTCTCTCTTTCTCTCTCTCTCTCTCTCTCGCTCCTTCTTTATTTCGCTCTCTCTATCCTCTCTCTCAAATCCACAAACTGTTTGAATCACACAATTACATGACAGACGATTATGCATGTTGAGAAGTGACTGCCAATGTTCTGAAATAATGGTCTGAATTCCCATTCAAAAACCTTTTAAAGCTTTTAAAGGATTAACAAATGCCTTTTACTGTACTCACTGAGTCCCACCTGAACTCTGAACATAGGGAGGGCAGAGAGAGAGAGAAAGAGAGATAGAGTGAGAGGGGGAAGGTGGAGATGCTAGACATAACTAGAGATACAGTTGGAACAAAGTGATGTGAGCTGGGTATCAACTATAGTGCACAACTTTTGACCAAGTAAGTGCACTATATAGGGTGCCAATAGGGGTAACATGGGCTATAACGGCCTCGCGGTAAGGCAGAAAAAATGGGTCAAAAGGTCAGAGTGATCGAAGCGGTGTCCTGTAAGTGTTGAATATTGGATAAGGAAAAAGCCTTTGGAGGAAATGTAGGAGGAAAAAATGGGATTCAAATATTTTAAACATATGAAAGATGGCATGATAAAACCTTATAATCATATGAAGATGGTGTTATAAAACCTTTTAAAATTATGAAAGATGGTGTGATAAAACCTTTAACCATTTGAAAAATGGTGTGATAAACATTTTACCACATGAAATATGGTGTGATAAAACCTTATGAACATATGAAATATGGTGTGATAAAACCTTTTAACCATATGAAAGATGGTGTGATAAAACCTTTTAACCATATGAAAGATGGTGTGATAAAACCTTATGAACATATGAAATATGGGGTGATAAAGCTTTTAACCATATCAAAGATAGTGTGATGACACTTAAGATGGTGTGATAAAACCTTTTAACCACATTAAATACTTTGTGATAAAAACTAAGATGGTGTGATAAAACCTTTTAACCACATTAAATACTTTGTGATAAAAACTAAGATGGTGTTATAAAACATTTAACCAAATGAAAGATAGTGTGATAAAACATTTTAACCATATCAAAGATGGGTTGATGAAACGTAAGATGGTGTGATAACCTTTTAACCATATGAAATATTGTGTGATAAAAACTAAGATCGTGTGATAAAACGTTTTAACCATATGAAAGATGGTTTGATAAAACCTTTAACCATATGAAAGATGGTGTGATAAAACCTTTAACCATGTGAAAGATGGTGTGATAAAACATTTTCACCATATGAAAGACGGTGTGATAAACATTTTAACAACATGTGTGATGAAACCTTTTAACCATATCAAAGATGATGTGATAAAACCTAAGATGGTGTGAGTAAATGTTTAACCAAGTGAAAGATGGTGTGATTTATGGTTGGAACTGAGCTTCGCAAAGTTTTATGGTGGGAACATGGCACATCTCAGGTGGTCCTGTAATCAATATACAGGCTTATTGTCCTGTTCCATTACCCTGCAGCTCTACTCTACCAGGGTGGACTTATTACCCAACAGCTCTAATCTACCAGTGTAGACTTATTACCCTACAACTCTACCAGGGTGGACTTATTACCCTACAACTCTACTCTACCAGGTTGGACTTATTACCTTACAACACTACTCTACCAGGGTGGACTTATTACCCTAGAATTCTACCAGGGTGGACTTATTACCCTACAACTCTACTCTACCAGGGTGGACGTATTACCCTACAATTCTACCAGGGTGGACTTATTACCCTACAATTCTACCAGGGTGGACTTATTACTCTACATCTGTACTCTACCATTGTGAACTTATTACCCTACAATTATACCAGGGTGGACTTATTACCCTACAATTATACCAGGGTGGACTTATTACCCTACAATTCTACTGTCCCAGGGTGGACTTATTACCCTAGAATTCTACTCTACCAGGGTAGACATATTACCCTACAATTCTACTATACCAGGGTGGACTTATTACCCTAGAATTCTACTCTACCAAGGTGGACTTATTGTCACTGCTGTAGTGTTCTTTATTTAAGGGTTGGAGCACAATAAATACATTAAATTACGTCATCATTTCCTTAATCAAAGTTTGTATTGACAAATGTAGCCAATTGAATAGCTTGTCATTGTAGAATATGCATAAAATGCATTCTCCAACTGGAACGTCTGCCTATGCCCGTACATATTGTCAAAATAACATTTTCTAGTTTTAATACCCTCAAACACCAAGTTAGGCATTTTTTTATTTTAACTAGGCAACTCAGTTAAGAACAAATTCTTATTTACAATGACAGCTTACCAGGGAACAGTGGGTTTATCTGCCTTGTACAGGGAAAGCACAATGTGTTTTTAACCTTGTCAGCTCTGGGATTTTGATCCAGCAACCTTTTGGTTACTGGCCCAATGCTCTAACCAATAGGCTACCTGCCGCCCCTAACTGTATAGGCTTTCTAATTTCCAAATAGGCCATCGTCACTGCCAATCGTGAGATATGTTTCTTCACGTTTTACCGGTGAAACGTCCAAACTGCATCGCCGTGCCAATCATTTGATTGATCTCCATCAGTTTCATGGGAATATGCATTTAGGTCTTCTTGGATTCCTGTTTGGTGAGTGAATCAGAGCAGATGGTGTTCACTATTAGTCTTTCTTGTATTTTGTCTTAATCAAAGCGTGACATTTATACCCTGCCTAGTGGCTCGGTTGAGTTCTGGCACGTGATCTATTTTTAGGTGGACTATTCAGGTTCATCTATCTATCCTAAAATGTCATTAGAAATGAGGAGGTGTTGTTGGTGTAACAGTAACAATATAGGTCTACTATGCTATTGCTATTACAGTCAGTTCTCTTATGTAAAATGATAACTATTCATTATGTGATCTTGTGATCTATAATAGCATTGACTCAGCTTTGATCTAACTTTACTAAATGAGCACCATTGTGAGAAGTGATATTCTTCTATTTGGAATCATAATAATAGGTGCTGAGTAGGACAATTAGGCATAGGAAACAGATCTTGATGAGACACCCTTCATGGTGCTGAAAGGACAGTACCGGGATCATGCAATTATGGTAAAGAAATTGAACCAACTTGTGGTGCTGATGGATAGCTGAAGGATGGCTGAAGAATGGCTGAAGGATGGCTGAAGGATAGAACAATAGCTGAAGGACAGCTTAATGATGGCTGAAGGATGGCTGAAAGACACCTGAATGATAGCTGAATGACGGCTGAAATATACCTGAATGATAGCTGAATGATAGCTGAAGGATAGCTGAATGATGACTGTATGATAGCTGAATGATAGCCGAACGATGACTGTATGATGGCCGAATGATGGCTGAATGATGGCTGAATGATAGCTGCACAATGGCTGACTGATGGCTGAATGATGGCTGAAAGATGGCAGACGGCTGGCTAAATGATGGCTGAATAATAGCCGAAGGGTGGCTGAATGATGGCTGATGGATAGTGTAATGATGACTGAAGGATGGCTGAAAGATAACTGAAGGATAGCTGAATGATGGCTGAAATATACCCGAATGATAGCTGAATGATAGCTGAATAATGGCTGTATGATGGTTGAATGATAGCTGAATGATAGCTGCATGATGGCTGAATGATGGTTGAATGATAGCAGAATGATGGCTGAACGATGGTTGAACAATTGCTGAATGATGGCTGAACGATGGCTGAATGATGGTTGAACAATTGCTGAATGATGGCTGAACGATGGCTGAACAATGGTTGAACAATTGCTGCATGATGGCTGAACGATGGCTGAATGATAGCTGAAAGATAACTGCATGATGGCTGAATGATGGCTGAATGATGCTGAATGATTGCTGAATGATGGCTGAAAGATGGCTGAAATATAGCGAAAGAATGGCTGAATGACAGCTGAACGATGGCAGAAGGCTGGCTAAATGATGACTGAATAATAGCTAAAGGGTGGCTGAATGATGGCTGATGGATAGCTTAAGGACGGCTGAAGCATGGTTGAAGGATGGCTGAAGGATAGATCTGCCATTCGGCCAGTTCAGGAACAAATAACATTGTGCAGTAGGTTATAGTCTAATAGTCCTATGACTATGTAGTATAGCTATTAGTAGGTTATAGTATAGTAGTCCTGTAACCATGTGGTATAATTATCAGTAGGTTATAGTCTAATAGACCTATGACTACGTGGTACATTTATCAGTAGGTTATAGTCTAATAGGCCTACGACTACGCGGTAAAGCTATTAGTAGGTTATAGTCATATAGACCGATGATTACGTGGTATAATTATTAGTAGGTTGTAATCATAATAGATATCATAACCGCCATCGATTAAAGACAGTACTGTGCAGCCATCTTCATCGACCTGGCCAAGGCTTTCGACTTTGTCAATCACTGTATTCTTATCGGCAGACTCAACAGCCTTGGTTTCTCAAATGACTGCCTCACCTGGTTCACCAACTATTTCTCAGACAGAGTTCAGTGTGTTAAATCGGAGGGCCTGTTGTCCGGAACTCTGGCAGTGTCTATGGGGGTACCACAGGGTTCAATTCTCGGGCTGACTGTTTTTTCTGTATATATCAACCTTATCGCTCTTGCTGCCGGTGATTCCCTGATCCACCTCTACGCAGACGACACCATTCTGTATATATCTGGCCCTTCTTTGAACACTGTGTTAACTAACCTCCAAACGAGCTTCAATGCCATACAACACTCCTTCCTAAGCCTCCAACTGCTCTTAAACGCTAGTAAAACTAAATGCATGCTTTTCAAACATTCAATGCCCGCACCCAGCCGCCCGACTAGCATCACTACTCTGGACGGTTCTGACTTAGAATATGTGGACAACTACAAATACCTAGGTGTCTGGCTAGACTCTAAACTCTCCTTCCAGACTCATATTAAACATCTCCAATCCAAATTAAAATCTAGAATCGGCTTCCTATTTCGCAACAAAGCCTCCTTCACTCACGCCGCCAAACATACCCTCGTAAAACTGACTATCCTACTGATCCTCGACTTTGGCGCTGTCATTTAAAAAATAGCCTCCAATACCCTACTCAGCAAACTGGATGTGGTCTGTCACAGTGCCATCCGTTTTGTCACCAAAGCCCCACATACCACCCAACTCTGCGACCTGTATGCTCTAGTCGGCTGGCTCTCGGTACATATTTGTTGCCAGACCCACTGGCTCCAGGTCATCTATAAGTCTATGCTAGCTAAAGCTCCACCTTATCTCAGCTCACTGGTCACGATAACAACACCCACCCGTAGCACACGCTACAGATATATCTCACTGATCATCCCCAAAGCCAACACCTCCTTTGGCCACCTTTCCTTACAGTTCTCTGCTGGCAATGACTGGAACAAATTGCAAGAATCGCTGAAGCTGTAGACTTAGATTTCCCTCACTAACTTTAAACATCAGCTATCTGAGCAGCTAACCGATTGCTGCAGCTGTACATAGCCCATCTGTAAATAGCCAATCCAATCTACCTACCTCATCCCCAAATGGTTTTATTTACTTTTCTGCTCTTTTGCACACCAGTATTTCTACTTGTACATCATTATCTGCACATCTATCACTCCAGTGTTAATTTGCTAAATTGTGATTACTTCCCTACTATTGGCCTATTTATTGCCTTACCTCCTCACGCCATTTGCACACACTGTATATAGACTTTATTTTTTCTAGTGTGTTATTGACTGTATGCTTGTTTATTCCATGTGTAACTCTGTGTTGTTGTTTTGTGTCGCACTGCTTTGCCATTTTCTTGGCCAGGTCACAGTTGTAAATGAGAACTTGTTCTCAACTAGCCTACCTGGTTAAATAGGTAGGCTAGTTTTTTTAATTTTCTAATAGACCTATGACTACGTGGTATAACTATTAGTAGGTTATAGTCTAATATACTTATGACTACATGGTATAATTATCAGTAGGTTATAGTATAGTAGACCTATGACTATGTGATATAACTATTTGTAGGCTATAGCCTAACGTAAATACAAATACATATAGCTATAAGGGCACGAGGTGAGACCCAAATGCAGACACAGGAGGCAGATGGTTGAGCTCCGATATTTATTACACCAAAATGGGTAGGCAAAAGGCAGGTCGGGGACAAGCAAGAGTTCATAAACCAGGTCAGAGTCCAAACAGTACAAGGGGATAGGCAGGCTTGAGGTCAGGACAGGCAGAGTGGTCAGTAATCTGGTCCGAGTCCAAACAGTACAAGGGGATAGGCAGGCTCGAGGTCAGGACAGGCAGAGTGGTCAGTAATCTGGTCCGAGTCCAAACAGTACAAGGGGATAGGCAGGCTCGAGGTCAGGACAGGAAGGGGTTCTGTGATCAGGTCCGAGTCCAAACAGTACAAGGGGATAGGCAGGCTTGAGGTCAGGACAAGCAGGGGTTCAGTGATCAGTTCTGAGTCCAAACAGTACTGTCAGGCAGGCGGATTCGGCATCTGGACAGGCAAGGGTCAAATCCAGGAGGGCAGGGAAAAAAACAGAGACTGGGAAAAATAGGAGCTAGGAGAAACGCTGGTTCACTTGGCAAAACAAGACAAACTGGCACAGAGAGACAAGAAACACAAGGTAAATACATTGGGGACTAATGGGGAAAACAAGAGGAACTGGCACAGAGAGACAGGAAACACATGGATAAATACACTGGGGACTAATGGGGAAAACAAGAGGAACTGGCACAGAGAGACAGGAAACACATGGATAAATACACTGGGGACTAATGGGGAAAACAAGAGGAACTGGCACAGAGAGACAGGAAACACATGGATAAATACACTGGGGACTAATGGTGAATACAGGAAACACCTGGAGGTGGGTGGAGACAATCACCAAGACACATGATACAGATCAGGGCGTGACAATAGCTTAAAATCATTGCACTGTTTGCGAGGAGATCTTTATTGCGAGTAGGCATTTCATTTTATTGTGTAGCTTACAAGATCATAAATAATAAATATATAAATAAAATCATAAATAAACGTTGATTTGACTAGCAGTACTCTTTTAACTCTTAAAGCTTTTTCTTTTGCGCTCTTGTCACAGTGAAAAATACCAAAAGTGTTTTCTACACAAATGACTATAATGAACTAGACTTGACAGGAAATATTTATCTCAGATGATCATAATTATTATATTATAGATACTAGTGTCTATATTTGTGTCTTCCATTTACGAGTCACTCATTCATCATGAGTGGTTGTAATAATGACCCATGAAGCACGAGGGGAGACAAGATGATTTGATGGAGCTTTTGTCTAAAGACACTGGAAAGAATCAGGCTTTATTTCCAGGGCAGCATCTCTTTCTCTCTTTCTTTCTCTCAATTCAATTCAATTTGCTTTATTGGCATGATGTAACAATGTACATTTTGCCAAAGCTTACTTTGGATATTTACATTATTAAAATTATAAGAATCAATATTGTCAAAAGGAACAACAGTAACAACAATAACCAAGGGTCAACATAACCATACATTGGACAATAACAATAAGCATAGAGGACATTGGTTGGTCTGTCAGACATTGTCCCTCATCTTATGGCAGGCAGCAATGTAGTGCGCTGCCAACCCGCAGCTCTCTGCGTCCTCCCCCAACAGGACAGGCAGCCTATTCTCATCAGAGAGGTCTTTGGGAAATGACAGTGTAATTGTTTTATATTTTTGAAATTTTATCAGGAATGTAGCTCTGTCTCAGGTTCTGCTGTGGTGCAGTGGTTGCACAGACGTTCCTCTACAGGGAGCCAGTTTTTCCTGTGTCTACCCTTCTGAATGGCAAGGCTGTGCTCACTGAGCCTGTACTTTGTCAGGGTTTTTCTAAGGTTTTGATCAGTAACCACGGTCTAATAGCTAGCACCGCATTTTGCTCTGTGCTTGTGCTTACCCAATAAGCAATGTAGTTTTGTTTTAAATGTGTTGTAATCTGTTTTTTTTCTGATTGATTGGATGTTCTGGTCCTGAGGTTTCAGTGTGTTAGTGGAACAGGTTTGTGAAATTAGCCACAGGACCAGCTGGATGAGGAGACTATTTTCTATGCTCAGCTCTTGGCATTGCAGGACTAGGTAATGATATGAGACGGGGCAGTGTATTTAAGAGGTTGCTAGCACTTAATTGCTCTTTTGAATTTATTATTAGTGGATATTGGCCTAATTCTGCCCAGCATGCATTGTTTGTAGTTTTCCTCTGGACATGCAGGAGAATCTCACAGAACTCTGCAGGTTTAAATTGGATGTTTGTCACATTTGGTGTTATCTTGTTTTGGTAAGTGGACCCCACACCTCACTGCCATGAAGTGCAATTGGTTCAATGACACATTCAATTAGTTTTAGCCAAATTTGAATATGAATATCAATTTGAATTTGTTTTATTAGGGCTAGACCCCTTTATTCTCAAATTCCGCCTCAAGGATATGCCCAAAGTAAACTGCCTGTTACTCAGACCCTAAAGCCAGAATATGCATATAATTGGTACCTGTTACGCATGGCTCTTGGTGGAGGAAACGCAACACCCTGCTACACTCAACTCCCCATGGAGTGAATCGGGTATGTGACTGTAGGTGGAGGTAAAGAGGTATGGGACTGTAGGTGGAGGTAAAGAGGTATGTGACTGTAGGTGGAGGTAAAGAGGTATGTGACTGTAGGTGGAGGTAAAGAGGTATGTGACTGTAGGTGGAGGTAAAGAGGTATGTGACTGTAGGTGGAGGTAAATAGGTATGGGACTGTAGGTGGAGTGAATCGGGTATGTGACTGTAGGTGGAGGTAAAGAGGTATGTGACTGTAGGTGAAGGTAAAGAGGTATGGGACTGTAGGTGGAGGTAAAGAGGTATGGGACTGTAGGTGGAGTGAAAGAGGTATGGGACTGTAGGTGGAGGTAAAGAGGTATGGGACTGTAGGTGGAGAAAAAGAGGTATGTGACTGTAGGTGGAGGTAAAGAGGTATGGGACAGTAGGTGGAGGTAAAGAGGTATGGGACTGTAGGTGGAGTGAAAGAGGTATGGGACTGTAGGTGGAGGTAAAGAGGTATGGGACTGTAGGTGGAGGTAAAGAGGTATGTGACTGTAGGTGGAGGTAAAGAGGTATGGGACAGTAGGTGGAGGTAAAGAGGTATGTGACTGTAGGTGGAGGTAAAGAGGTATGGGACTGTAGGTGGAGGTAAAGAGGTATGTGCCTGTAGGTGGAGGTATAGAGGTATGTGACTGTAGGTGGAGGTAAAGAGGTATGTGACTGTAGGTGGAGGTAAAGAGGTATGTGACTGTAGGTGGAAGTAAATAGGTATGGGACTGTAGGTGGAGTGAATCGGGTATGTGACTGTAGGTGGAGGTAAAGAGGTATGTGACTGTAGGTGAAGGTAAAGAGGTATGGGACTGTAGGTGGAGGTAAAGAGGTATGGGACTGTAGGTGGAGTGAAAGAGGTATGGGACTGTAGGTGGAGGTAAAGAGGTATGGGACTGTAGGTGGAGAAAAAGAGGTATGTGACTGTAGGTGGAGGTAAAGAGGTATGGGACAGTAGGTGGAGTGAAAGAGGTATGGGAATGTAGGTGGAGGTAAAGAGGTATGGGACTGTAGGTGGAGTGAAAGAGGTATGGGAATGTAGGTGGAGGTAAAGAGGTATGGGACTGTAGGTGGAGTGAAAGAGGTATGTGACTGTAGGTGGAGGTATAGAGGTATGTGACTGTAGGTGGAGGTAAAGAGGTATGTGACTGTAGGTGGAGGTAAAGAGGTATGTGACTGTAGGTGGAGGTAAAGAGGTATGGGACTGTAGGTGGAGGTAAAGAGGTATGGGACTGTAGGTGGAGGTAAAGAGGTATGGGACTGTAGGTGGAGTGAAAGAGGTATGGGACTGTAGGGGGAGGTAAAGAGGTATGGGACTGTAGGTGGAGGTATGTGACTGTAGGTGGAGGTAAAGAGGTATGTGACTGTAGGTGGAGGTAAAGAGGTATGGGACTGAAGGTGGAGGTAAAGAGGTATGAATGTAGGTGGAGGTATAGAGGTATGGGACTGTAGGTGGAGGTAAAGAGGTATGTGCCTGTAGGTGGAGGTAAAGAGGTATGTGACTGTAGGTGGAGGTATAGAGGTATTTGACTATAGGTGGAGGTATAGATGTATGTGACTCTAGGTGGAGGTAAAGAGGTATGGGACTGTAGGTGGAGTGAAAGAGGTATGGGACTGTAGGTGGAGTGAAATAGGTATGGGACTGTAGGTGGAGGTAAAGAGGTATGTGACTGTAGGTGGAGGTAAAGATGGTATGTGACTGTAGGTGGAGGTAGAGGTATGTGACTGTAGGTGGAGGTAAAGAGGTATGGGACTGCAGGTGGAGGTAAAGAGGTATGGGACTGTAGGTGGAGGTAAAGAGGCATGGGACTGTAGGTGGAGGTAAAGAGGTATGTGACTGTAGGTGGAGGTAAAGAGGCATGGGACTGTAGGTGGAGGTAAAGCGGTGTGTGACTGTAGGTGGAGGTATAGAGGTATGTGACTGTAGGTGGAGGTAAAGAGGTATGGGACTGTAGGTGGAGGTAAAGAGGTATGTGACTGTAGGTGGAGGTAAAGAGGCATGGGACTGTAGGTGGAGGTAAAGAGGTATGTGACTGTAGGTGGAGGTAAAGAGGTATGTGACTGTAGGTGGAGGTAAAGAGGTATGGGACTGTAGGTGGAGGTAAAGAGGTATGTGACTGTAGGTGGAGTGAAAGAGGTATGTGACTGTAGGTGGAGGTATAGAGGTATGTGACTGTAGGTGGAGGTAAAGAGGTATGTGACTGTAGGTGGAGGTAAAGAGGTATGGGACTGTAGGTGGAGGTAAAGAGGTATGGGACTGTAGGTGGAGTGAAAGAGGTATGTGACTGTAGGTGGAGGTAAAGAGGTATGGGACTGAAGGTGGAGGTAAAGAGGTATGAATGTAGGTGGAGGTATAGAGGTATGGGACTGTAGGTGGAGGTAAAGAGGTATGTGCCTGTAGGTGGAGGTAAAGAGGTATGTGACTGTAGGTGGAGGTATAGAGGTATTTGACTATAGGTGGAGGTATAGATGTATGTGACTCTAGGTGGAGGTAAAGAGGTATGGGACTGTAGGTGGAGTGAAAGAGGTATGGGACTGTAGGTGGAGTGAAATAGGTATGGGACTGTAGGTGGAGGTAAAGAGGTATGTGACTGTAGGTGGAGGTAAAGATGGTATGTGACTGTAGGTGGAGGTAGAGGTATGTGACTGTAGGTGGAGGTAAAGAGGTATGGGACTGCAGGTGGAGGTAAAGAGGTATGGGACTGTAGGTGGAGGTAAAGAGGCATGGGACTGTAGGTGGAGGTAAAGAGGTATGTGACTGTAGGTGGAGGTAAAGAGGCATGGGACTGTAGGTGGAGGTAAAGCGGTGTGTGACTGTAGGTGGAGGTATAGAGGTATGTGACTGTAGGTGGAGGTAAAGAGGTATGGGACTGTAGGTGGAGGTAAAGAGGTATGTGACTGTAGGTGGAGGTAAAGAGGCATGGGACTGTAGGTGGAGGTAAAGAGGTATGTGACTGTAGGTGGAGGTAAAGAGGTATGTGACTGTAGGTGGAGGTAAAGAGGTATGGGACTGTAGGTGGAGGTAAAGAGGTATGTGACTGTAGGTGGAGTGAAAGAGGTATGTGACTGTAGGTGGAGGTATAGAGGTATGTGACTGTAGGTGGAGGTAAAGAGGTATGTGACTGTAGGTGGAGGTAAAGAGGTATGGGACTGTAGGTGGAGGTAAAGAGGTATGGGACTGTAGGTGGAGTGAAAGAGGTATGTGACTGTAGGTGGAGGTATAGAGGTATGTGACTGTAGGTGGAGGTAAAGAGGTATGTGACTGTAGGTGGAGGTAAAGAGGTATGTGACTGTAGGTTGTGTTAAAGAGGTATGGGACTGTAGGTGGAGGTAAAGAGGTATGGGACTGTAGGTGGAGGTAAAGAGGTATGGGACTGTAGGTGGAGTGAAAGAGGTATGGGACTGTAGGTGGAGGTATAGAGGTATGGGACTGTATGTGGAGGTAAAGAGGTATGAATGTAGGTGGAGGTATCGATGTATGGGACTGTAGTTGGAGGTAAAGAGGTATGTGACTGTAGGGGGAGGTAAAGAGGTATGGGACTGTAGGTGGAGGTATGTGACTGTAGGTGGAGGTAAAGAGGTATGTGACTGTAGGTGGAGGTAAAGAGGTATGTGACTGTAGGGGGAGGTAAAGAGGTATGGGACTGTAGGTGGAGGTATGGACTGTAGGTGGAGGTAAAGAGGTATGTGACTGTAGGTGGAGGTAAAGAGGTATGGGATTGAAGGTGGAGGTAAAGAGGTATGAATGTAGGTGGAGGTATAGAGGTATGGGACTGTAGGTGGAGGTATGTGACTGTAGGTGGAGGTAAAGAGGTATGTGACTGTAGGTGGAGGTAAAGAGGTATGTGACTGTAGGTGGAGGTAAAGAGGTATGTGACTGTAGGTGGAGTGAAAGAGGTATGTGCCTGTAGGTGGAGGTAAAGAGGTATGTGACTGTAGGTGGAGGTAAAGAGGTATGTGCCTGTAGGTGGAGGTAAAGAGGTATGGGACTGTAGGTGGAGGTAAAGAGGTATGGACTGTAGGTGGAGGTAAAGAGGTATGTGCCTGTAGGTGGAGGTAAAGAGGTATGTGACTGTAGGTGGAGGTAAAGAGGTATGTGCCTGTAGGTGGAGGTAAAGAGGTATGGGACTGTAGGTGGAGGTAAAGAGGTATGTGACTGTAGGTGGAGGTAAAGAGGTATGTGCCTGTAGGTGGAGGTAAAGAGGTATGTGACTGTAGGTGGAGGTAAAGAGGTATGTGCCTGTAGGTGGAGGTAAAGAGGTATGGGATTGAAGGTGGAGGTAAAGAGGTATGAATGTAGGTGGAGGTATAGAGGTATGGGACTGTAGGTGGAGGTAAAGAGGTATGTGCCTGTAGGTGGAGGTAAAGAGGTATGTGACTGTAGGTGGAGGTAAAGAGGTATGTGCCTGTAGGTGGAGGTAAAGAGGTATGGGACTGTAGGTGGAGGTAAAGAGGTATGTGACTGTAGGTGGAGGTAAAGATGGTATGTGACTGTAGGTGGAGGTAGAGGTATGTGACTGTAGGTGGAGGTAAAGAGGTATGGGACTGCAGGTGGAGGTAAAGAGGTATGGGACTGTAGGTGGAGGTAAAGAGGCATGGGACTGTAGGTGGAGGTAAAGAGGTATGTGACTGTAGGTGGAGGTAAAGAGGCATGGGACTGTAGGTGGAGGTAAAGAGTTATGTGACTGTAGGTGGAGGTATAGAGGTATGTGACTGTAGGTGGAGGTAAAGAGGTATGGGACTGTAGGTGGAGGTAAAGAGGTATGTGACTGTAGGTGGAGGTAAAGAGGCATGGGACTGTAGGTGGAGGTAAAGAGGTATGTGACTGTAGGTGGAGGTAAAGAGGTATGTGACTGTATGTGGAGGTAAAGAGGTATGGGACTGTAGGTGGAGGTAAAGAGGTATGTGACTGTAGGTGGAGTGAAACTAGGTATGTGACTGTAGGTGGAGGTATAGAGGTATGTGACTGTAGGTGGAGGTAAAGAGGTATGTGACTGTAGGTGGAGGTAAAGAGGTATGTGACTGTAGGTGGAGGTAAAGAGGTATGGGACTGTAGGTGGAGGTAAAGAGGTATGGGACTGTAGGTGGAGTGAAAGAGGTATGTGACTGTAGGTGGAGGTATAGAGGTATGTGACTGTAGGTGGAGGTAAAGAGGTATGTGACTGTAGGTGGAGGTAAAGAGGTATGTGACTGTAGGTTGTGTTAAAGAGGTATGGGACTTTAGGTGGAGGTAAAGAGGTATGGGACTGTAGGTGGAGGTAAAGAGGTATGGGACTGTAGGTGGAGTGAAAGAGGTATGGGACTGTAGGTGGAGGTATAGAGGTATGGGACTGTATGTGGAGGTAAAGAGGTATGAATGTAGGTGGAGGTATCGATGTATGGGACTGTAGTTGGAGGTAAAGAGGTATGTGACTGTAGGGGGAGGTAAAGAGGTATGGGACTGTAGGTGGAGGTATGTGACTGTAGGTGGAGGTAAAGAGGTATGTGACTGTAGGTGGAGGTAAAGAGGTATGTGACTGTAGGGGGAGGTAAAGAGGTATGGGACTGTAGGTGGAGGTATGGACTGTAGATGGAGGTAAAGAGGTATGTGACTGTAGGTGGAGGTAAAGAGGTATGGGATTGAAGGTGGAGGTAAAGAGGTATGAATGTAGGTGGAGGTATAGAGGTATGGGACTGTAGGTGGAGGTATGTGACTGTAGGTGGAGGTAAAGAGGTATGTGACTGTAGGTGGAGGTAAAGAGGTATGTGACTGTAGGTGGAGGTAAAGAGGTATGGGATTGAAGGTGGAGGTAAAGAGGTATGAATGTAGGTGGAGGTATAGAGGTATGGGACTGTAGGTGGAGGTAAAGAGGTATGTGCCTGTAGGTGGAGGTAAAGAGGTATGTGACTGTAGGTGGAGGTAAAGAGGTATGTGCCTGTAGGTGGAGGTAAAGAGGTATGGGACTGTAGGTGGAGGTAAAGAGGTATGTGACTGTAGGTGGAGGTAAAGAGGTATGTGACTGTAGGTGGAGGTATAGAGGTATTTGACTATAGGTGGAGGTATAGAGGTATGTGACTGTAGGTGGAGGTAAAGAGGTATGGACTGTAGGTGGAAGTAAAGAGGTATGTGACTGTAGGTGGAGGTAAAGAGGTATGTGACTGTAGGTGGAGTTAAAGAGGTATGGGACTGTAGGTGGAGGTATAGAGGTATGTGACTGTAGGTTGAAGTAAAGAGGTATGGACTGTAGATGGAGGTAAAGAGGTATGTGACTGTAGGTGGAGGTAAAGAGGTATGTGACTGTAGGTGGAGGTAAAGAGGTATGTGACTGTAGGTGGAGTTAAAGAGGTATGTGACTGTAGGTGGAGTTAAAGAGGTATGTGACTGTAGGTGGAGGTAAAGAGGTATGTGACTGTAGGTGGAGGTATAGAGGTATGTGACTGTAGGTGGAGGTATAGAGGTATGGGACTGTAGGTGGAGGTAAAGAGGTATGGGACTGTAGGTGGAGTTAAAGAGGTATGTGACTGTAGGTGGAGGTATGTGACTGTAGGTGGAGGTATAGAGGTATGTGACTGTAGGTGGAGGTATAGAGGTGTGGGACTGTAGGTGGAGGTATAGAGGTATGTGACTGTAGGTGGAGGGAAAGAGGTATGTGACTGTAGGTGGAGGTAAAGAGGTATGTGACTGTAGGTGGAGGTAAAGAGGTATGGGACTGTAGGTGGAGGTAAAGAGGTATGTGACTGTAGGTGGAGGTAAAGAGGTATAAGACTGTAGGTGGAGGTATAGAGGTATGTGACTGTAGGTGGAGGTAAAGAGGTATGTGACTGTAGGTGGAGGTAAAGATGTATGTGACTGTAGGCGGAGGTAAAGAGGAATGTGACTGTAGGTGGAGGTATAGAGGTATGGGACTGTAGGTGGAGGTAAAGAGGTATGTGACTGTAAGTGGAGGTAAAGAGGTATGTGACTGTAGGTGGAGGTAAAGAGGTATGGGACTGTAGGTGGAGGTAAAGAGGTATGGACTGTAGGTGGAGGTAAAGAGGTATGGACTGTAGGTGCAGGTAAAGAGGTATGGACTGTAGGTGGAGGTAAAGAGGTATGTGACTGTAGGTGGAGGTAAAGAGGTATGTGACTGTAGGTGGAGGTAAAGAGGTATGGACTGTAGGTGGAGGTAAAGAGGTATGGACTGTAGGTGTAGGTAAAGAGGTATGGGACTGTAGGTGGAGGTATAGAGGTATGGGACTGTAGGTGGAGTGAAAGAGGTATGTGACTGTAGGTGGAGGTAAAGAGGTATGGGACTGTAGGTGGAGGTATAGAGGTATGGGACTGTAGGTGGAGGTAAAGAGGTATGGGACTGTAGGTGCGGGTAAGGACCAATCAGCTGCTTCGGGGAATCCAGGAATTCATTTCCTGAAATACACACATACATATACACAAACCCACAACACAGAAACTGGGGAATGTAACAGTACCATTGGAAAGAAAGTACTTTGACGTTTGTAGAAATGTTAAAATAATGTTGGAGAATATAACACAATATATATGGTAGGACAAAATCCCCCCAAAAAACAGCCGGAAATGTAGGTTTTTGAGACACCATGCTCTTACAATGGCAAGTATACGGGTATACTGGTATAAGTATAAGTGTAAGGGCCTACATTAGCTCCTAGAATGCAATTCCTATGGCTTCCACAGGGTGTCAGCAGTATATGTTCAAGGTTTCAGGCTTGTAACTTCCAAAACGATTAAGACATATCATTTTTAGTACAGGGACACAGTCTTGGAAATTCGTGTTTTTGCGCCCGCTATAAAGACAAGACACACCTGCTAAAATTGGTTTCTTATTGAATATACTTCTTTCCGTAAGAAATATTATAGTTTGTTTATATTTTAGGGTATCTGAGGAGTAAATAGAAACATATTTTGACTTTTTGAAACAAAGTTTTGGGGTAGATTTTCAGATTCCATTCTCTGCATGTTGAACGAGTGGATTACTCAAATCGATGGCGCCAATTTCCATAATTTTTATGATTGTTTATTTGAATTGCTGGCCCTCCGTTTCACCGGAAGTTGTCCCGCTAGCGGGATGTCTAGTCCGTTCATTCACTGCATCATTAAGGTGTCCAGTTGAGCTTATTTTTAAACCTAAGTAGTAATTGTAGTGTGTGCAGTACTCTATATACAGTATATCACAAAAGTGAGTACGCCCCTCACATTTTTGTAAATATTTGAGTATATCTTTTCATGTGACAACACTGAAGAAATGACACTTTGCTACATTGTAAAGTAGTGAGTGTACAGCTTGTATAGCAGTGTACATTTGCTGTCCCCTCAAAATAACTCAACACACAGCCATTAATGTCTAAACCGCTGGCAACAAAAGTGAGTACACCCCTAAGTGAAAATGTCCAAATTGGGCCCAATTAGCCATTTTCCCTCCCCGGTGTCATGTGACTCTTTAGTGTTACAAGGTCTCAGGTGTGAATGGGGAGCAGGTGTGTTAAATTTGGTGTCATCGCTCTCACACTCCCTCATACTGACTGGTCACTGGAAGTTCAACATGGCACCTCATGGCAAAGAACTCTCTGAGGATCTGAAAAAAATATTTGTTGATCTACATAAAGATGGCCTGGGCTATAAGAAGATTGCCAAGACCCTGACACTGAGCTGCAGCACGGTGGCCAAGACCATACAGAGGTTTAACTGGACAGGTTCCACTCAGAACAGGCCTCGCCATGGTCGACCAAAGAAGTTGAGTGCACGTGCTTGGCGTCATATCCAGAGGTTGTCTTTGGGAAATAGACGTATGAGTGCTGCCAGCATTGCTGCAGAGGTTGAAGGGGTGGGGGGTCAGCCTGTCAGTGCTCAGACCATACGCCGTACACTGCATCAAATTGGTCTGCATGGCTGTCGTCCCAGGTGGAAGCCTCTTCTAAAGATGATGCACAAGAAAGCCCGCAAACAGTTTGCTGAAGACAAGCAGACTAAGGACATGGATTACTGGAACCATGTCCTGTGGTCTGATGAGACCAAGATAAACGTATTTGGTTCAGATGGTGTCAAGCGTGTCTGGCGGCAACCAGGTGAGGAGTACAAAGACAAGTGTGTCTTGCCTACAGTCAAGCATGGTGGTGGGAATGTCATGGTCTGGGGCTGCATGAGTGCTGCCGGCACTGGGGAGCTACAGTTCATTGAGGGAACTGTGAATACCAACATGTACTGTGACATACTGAAGCAGATCATGATCCCCTCCCTTCGGAGACTGGGCCGCAGGGCAGTATTCCAACATGATAACGACCCCAAACACACCTCCAAGACGACCACTGCCTTGCTAAAGAAGCTGAGGGTAAAGGTGATGGACTGGCCAAGCATGTCTCCAGACCTAAACCCTATTGAGCATCTGTGGGGCATCCTCAAACGGAAGGTGGAGGAGTGCAAGCTCTCTAACATCCACCAGCTCCGTGATGTCGTCATGGAGGAGTGGAAGAGGACTCAAGTGTCAACCTGTGAAGCTCTGGTGAACTCCATGCCCAAGAAGGTTAAGGCAGTGCTGGAAAATGATGGTGGCCACACAAAATATTGACACTTTGGGACCAATTTGGACATTTTCACTTAGGGGTGTACTCACTTTTGTTGCCAGCGGTTTAGACATTAATGGCTGTGTGTTGAGTTATTTTGAGGGGACAGCAAATGTACACTGTTATACAAGCTGTACACTCACTACTTTACATTGTAGCAAAGTGTCATTTCTTCAGTGTTGTCACATGAAAAGATATACCCAAATATTTACAAAAATGTGAGGGGTGTACTCACTTTTGTGATATACTGTATGTTGTACCAATTAAGAACTTTGGTCTAATTCCCTGAGATCTGGATCTTTTCAGAAAAATCATTATTTTTGAATTTTTGGGGTTTACTACTAGGGCCCAGGTCTGGCAGTACTGCTAAAGCATGGCTGTAGGCCATGTGCTGTGGGTGACAGCAGACATAGGTATTCTGTGAAGAGTACGCATTTAACATCTGGATTGTGGAGACTACAACCGGGGCCTTAGGAATTTTCTAGAATAATGTTTTAGGTTGGAGCGAGTAGTCGCATTTCGCTTCGCTCCACAGGTAGTATTACATTTAATTTCATTTCATTACAGTACAACGGTTTGATTTGTTTGATCTTAGCACTTTTTTTCTTAGCTAGCTACATAGATATACAGCTACATAGATATACAGCTACATAGCCGTCTTTGTATCAATGTGTAGTTTAGATTATTACCGAATTATCGAGTCTTCTAACGTTGTCAACACTGCTAGCTAGCCAGCTATTTTTGCCGTCCTAACGTTGTCAACACTGCTAGCTAGCCAGCTATTTTTGCCGTCCTAACGTTGTCAACACTGCTAGCTAGCCAGCTATTTTTGCCGTCCTAACGTTGTCAACACTGCTAGCTTGCCAGCTATTTTTGCCGTCCTAACGTTGTCAACACTGCTAGCTAGCCAGCTATTTTTGCCGTCCTAACGTTGTCAACACTGCTAGCTAGCCAGCTAGCCAACTTCTACCGAAACAGTACAACGGAACGATTTGATTAGTGTAGTGTTAGCTAGTTACATAGTTGTCTTTGCTGTCCTTGTATCTAAGATATTGTGTAGTTTAGAGTACTTATCTAGCCAGTTATCGAGGTTACCTAGCCAGCTATCGAGGTTACCTAGCCAGCAACACTTTCAAACAAAGTCAACAACGCAGCCACTGCTTGCTAGCCTACTTCACCAGCCAGCAGTACTGCATCATTTTAATCATTTTAGTCAATAAGATTTTTGCAACGTCCGCTTAACTTTCTGAACATTCGAGACGTGTAGTCCACTTGTCATTCCAATCTCCTTTGCATTAGCGTAGCCTCTTCTGTAGCCTGTCAACTATGTGTCTGTCTATCCCTGTTCTCTCCTCTCTGCACAGACCATACAAACGCTTCACACCGCGTGGCCGCTGCCACCCTAATCTGGTGGTCCCAGCGCGCACGACCCACATGAAGTTCCAGGTCTCCGGCAGCCTCTGGAACTGCCGATCTGCGGCCAACAAGGCAGAGTTCATCCCAGCCTATGCTTCCCTCCAGTCCCTCAACTTCTTGGCACTGACGGAAACATGGATTACCACAGATAACACTGCTACTCCTACTACTCTCTCCTCGTCTGCCCACGTGTTCTCGCACACCCCGAGAGCTTTTGGTCAGCGGGGTGGTGGCACTGGGATTCTCATCTCTCCCAAGTGGACATTCTCTCTTTCTCCCCTGACCCATCTGTCTATCGCCTCCTTTGAATTCCATGCTGTCACAGTTACCAGCCCTTTCAAGCTTAACATCCTTATCATTTATCGCCCTCCAGGTTCCCTTGGAGAGTTCATCAATGAGCTTGACGCCTTGATAAGTTCCTTTCCTGAGGATGGCTCACCTCTCACAGTTCTGGGTGACTTTAACCTCCCCATGTCTACCTTTGACTCATTCCTCTCTGCCTCCTTCTTTCCACTCCTCTCCTCTTTTGACCTCACCCTCTCACCTTCCCCCCCTACTCACAAGGCAGGCAATACGCTTGACCTCATCTTTACTAGATGCTGTTCTTCCACTAATCTCATTGCAACTCCCCTCCAAGTCTCCGACCACTACCTTGTATCCTTTTCCCTCTCGCTCTCATCCAACACTTCCCACTCTGCCCTTACTCGGATGGTACCGCGCCGTCCAAACCTTCGCTCTCTCTCCCCCGCTACTCTCTCCTCTTCCATCCTATCATCTCTTCCCTCTGCTCAAACCTTCACCAACCTATCTCCTGATTCTGCCTCCTCAACCCTCCTCTCCTCCCTTTCTGCATCCTTTGACTCTCTATGTCCCCTATCCTCCAGGCCGGCTCGGTCCTCCCCTCCTGCTCCGTGCCTCGACGACTCATTGCGAGCTCACAGAACAGGGCTCCGGGCAGCCGAGCGGAAATGGAGGAGAACTCGCCTCCCTGCGGACCTGGCATCCTTTCAGTCCCTCCTCTCTACATTTTCCTCTTCTGTCTCTGCTGCTAAAGCCACTTTCTACCACTCTAAATTCCAAGCATCTGCCTCTAACCCTAGGAAGCTCTTTGCCACCTTCTCCTCCCTCCTGAATCCTCCTCCCACTCCCCCCCTCCTCCCTCTCTGTGGATGACTTCGTCAACCATTTTGAAAAGAAGGTTGACGACATCCGATCCTCGTTTGCTAAGTCAAACGACACCGCTGGTTCTGCTCACACTGCCCTACCCTGTGCTTTGACCTCTTTCTCCCCCCTCTCCCCAGATGAAATCTCGCGTCTTGTGACGGCCGACCGCCCAACAACCTGCCCGCTTGACCCTATCCCCTCCTCTCTTCTCCAGACCATTTCCGGAGACATTCTCCCTTACCTCACCTCGCTCATCAACTCATCCTTGACCGCTGCCTACGTCCCTTCCGTCTTCAAGAGAGCGAGAGTTGCACCCCTTCTGAAAAAACCTATACTCGATCCCTCCGATGTCAACAACTACAGACCAGTATACCAGTATCTCCAAAACTCTTGAACGTGCCGTCCTTGGCCAGCTCTCCTGCAATCTCTCTCAGAATGACCTTCTTGATCCAAATCAGTCAGGTTTCAAGACTAGTCTTTCAACTGAGACTGCTTTCTCTGTGTCACGGAGGCGCTCCACACTGCTAAAGCTAACGCTCTCTCCTCTGCTCTCATCCTTCTAGACCTATCGGCTGCCTTTGATACTGTGAACCATCAGATCCTCCTCTCCACCCTCTCCGAGTTGGGCATCTCCGGCGCGGCCCACGCTTGGATTGCGTCCTACCTGACAGGTCGCTCCTACCAGGTGGCGTGGCGTGAATCTGTCTCCGCACCACGTGCTCTCACCACTGGTGTCCCCCAGGGCTCTGTTCTAGGCCCTCTCCTTTCCTCGCTATACACCAAGTCACTTGGCTCTGTCATATCCTGACATGGTCTCTCCTATCATTGCTATGCAGACGACACACAATTAATCTTCTCCTTTCCCCCTTCTGATAACCCGGTGGCGATATGCATCTCTGCATGTCTGGCAGACATATCAGTGTGGATGACGGATCACCACCTCAAGCTGAACCTCGCCAAGACGGAGCTGCTCTTCCTCCCGGGGAAGGACTGCCCGTTCCATGATCTCGCCATCACGATTGACAACTCCATTGTGTCCTCCTCCCAGAGCGCTAAGAACCTTGGCGTGATCCTGGACTGCACCCTGTCGTTCTCAACTAACATCAAGGCGGTGGCCCGTTCCTGTAGGTTCATGCTCTACAACATTCGCAGAGTACGACCCTGCCTCACACAGGAAGCGGCGCAGGTCCTAATCCAGGCACTTGTCATCTCCCGTCTGGATTACTGCAACTCGCTGTTGGCTGGGCTCCCTGCCTGTGCCATTAAACCCCTACAACTCATCCAGAACGCCGCAGCCCGTCTGGTGTTCAACCTTCCCAATTTCTCTCACGTCACCCCGCTCCTCCGCTCTCTCCACTGGCTTCCAGTTGAAGCTCGCATCCGCTACAAGACCATGGTGCTTGCCTACGGAGCTGTGAGGGGAACGGCACCTCCGTACCTTCAGGCTCTGATCAGGCCCTACACCTAAACAAGGGCACTGCGTTCATCCACCTCTGGCCTGCTCGCCTCCCTACCTCTGAGGAAGTACAGTTCCCGCTCAGCCCAGTCAAAACTGTTCGCTGCTCTGGCACCCCAATGGTGGAACAAACTCCCTCACGACGCCAGGTCAGCGGAGTCAATCACCACCTTCCGGAGACACCTGAAACCCCACCTCTTTAAGGAATACCAAGGATAGGATAAAGTAATCCTTCTAACCCCCCCCCCCCCCTTAAAAGATTTAGATGCACTATTGTAAAGTGGCTGTTCCACTGGATATAAGGTGAATGCACCAATTTGTAAGTCACTCTGGATAAGAGTGTCTGCTAAATGACTTAAATGAAAATGAAATGAAATGTTCAATTCATTGATGTAAATATTGAATAGTGCAGGGCTCTGACTGCAACCCTGGTGAAAGCCCTGCCCCTGGTTAATATTTATCATATGTCATATGAGTCATATGTTTAACCCCTCCACCACTTTCGATATCTTTGTAGAACAGTCCTGTATGCCAAATATAATCAAATGTTTTAACCTGTTAGCCAGCGTACATTTTGGTCTTATGGTGGTAGACATGTTTATCTATCAGGGTGTGTAGGGTGTAAATATGATCGGTCGTGCGATGTTTTGGTATAAATCCAATTTGTCTTTTACTCAAGACATTGTGCTTATTAAGAAAGTTTAACTCTTACATTTATAATACTACAGAAAACCTTCCCCAGGTTACTGTTCAGACAAATGCCTCTGTAATTGTTACGGTCAAATTTGTCTCTGTTATTAAAGATTGGGGTTATGAGTCCTTGATTCCAGATGTCAGGGAAATAACCTACACTCAGGATCAAATTAAACAGTTTTAATATGGCCAATTGAAATTTTGCACTAGTGAGTTTGAGCATCTCATTTAAGATGCCATCAGTTCCGCATGCCTTTTTAAATTTGAGAGCCTGAAGTTTCTTAAAGAGCTCCTGGTCAGTAATTAGGGAGTCGATTGGATTTTGATTGTCCTTTATAGATTTTTCTAATCCATTCAACTTCTCATGAATTTGGCGTTGTTCTGCGTTTGTGTTAATTTAAACATTGTTGTAGGGTGTTTTAAAATGGGTTGTCCATATGTCACCATTTTGTATCGCTAATTCCTATTGTTTAGAATTTGTTTAGTTTACATTTTTTTGCCAGAAGTTGTTTGTGTTTATGGACTCTTCAGTTAGTGTCAGCTGCTTGATGTTGTACGGTGTACATTTACAGAGTTGTAAATTCTCACAGTAATGAAGGCGTAATTCACCATTATTTGGGTCTCTGCGCTTGCTTGGATAGTGTTGTACGTTTTTTCCTTATAATTTTACAATCTGCATAAAACTTATTGTCATCTGTGGTCTTTTTTGTTTAGTTTTTTATCAATTTCAGTTGTGCTTCTTTTGCCGTTTGTCTGAATATATAGTTGATGTTTTTTACTGCTAGATTGATGCCTTCTTTACTGTGAGTGAATGTGGTATCCAGAAAGTTATCTAAGAGTGTTTGGATATTTTGGTTCCAGGTTGCTTTCTGGTATTCTTCTGTGCTGTTTTGGGCCCATCTGTATGAATGTCTGATGTTGTACAGCTTACTGGGCTGTGAATGTGTGGTTGTTTCCATGTCTGTTCTTTTGAGGAACAACGTAATTTGGTTGTGATCAGACAGAGGTGTTAGTGGCTTGACAATGAATGAGCTGAGAGAGAAAGGGTCAATGTCTGTAATCATATAGTCTACTGTGCTGTGGCCAAGAAGTGAGAAATAGGTGAATCTCCTCAAAGAGTCCCCCGTAACCTACCATTGAGAAAAAGTACAGTCTCTAACTCTCGCTCTTTCTCTCTCTCTCTCTCTCTCTCTCTCTCTCTCTCTCTCTCTCTCTCTCTCTCTCTCTCTCTCTCTCTCTCTCTCTCTCTCTGTCTCCCTCAAAACAAAAGACAGAGATAATAATTAAGTCCAAGGGATTGATCAGCCTCTGGCCCCCCTCTGGTTTTATTTGTTTTGTTTTCTAGTCCTCTAGAACCCATTGATTTATCTGCTGGCAGAGAAACACAGGGACTTGAAATATTGCCCTAATTAACACTTTAAACTGGCCTGACCTCCACATTGCCTTTTTTCTGCCAGGGAGCTGGAAGATTATTCTCTGTGAGTTCTCTCTCTCTCTCTCTCTCTCTCTCTCTCTCTCTCTCTCTCTCTCTCTCTCTCTCTCTCTCTCTCTCTCTCTCTCTCTCTCTCTCTCTCTCTCTCTCTCTCTCTCTCTCTCTCTCTCTCTCTCTCTCTCTCTCTCTCTCTCTCTCTGAGCGTGTGGCTTCATGTGATCTGATAGGTTGGGCTCGACAGTGGTCGAAAATACTTTCTAGCATCCCTCTTTGTCCTTCCATCCAAAATACACTACGGCAGATCTCTCTAGTCTTGCAGACTGAGAAGTGACTGTGTGTCTAGCTATGGAATCTAATAGTTAGGCAATGCCAGTAACATTTACATTGACAGTGACAGTGGCAGTAACATCCCTCTGTCTACCATCCCTCTGTCTACCATCCCTCTGTCTATCATCCCTCTATCTACCATCCCTCTGTCTATCATCCCTCCATGTAACATCCCTCTATCTAACATCCCTCTATCTAACATCCCTCTATCTAACATCCCTCTATCTAACATCCCTCTAACATCCCTCTATCTAACATCCCTCTATCTAACATCCCTCTGTCTAACATCCCTCTATCTAACATCCCTCTAACATCCCTCTATCTACCATCCCTCTACCATCCCTCTATCTACCATCCCTCTGTCTAACATCCCTCTGTCTAACATCCCTCTGTCTAACATCCCTCTATCTAACATCCCTCTAACATCCCTCTATCTACCATCCCTCTATCTACCATCCCTCTATCTACCATCCCTCTATCTAACATCCCTCTGTCTAACATCCCTCTAACTAACATCCCTCCAACATCCCTCTATCTAACATCCCTCTAACATCCCTCTATCTAACATCCCTCTACCATCCCTCTGTCTAACATCCCTCTAACATCCCTCTATCTAACATCCCTCTATCTAACATCCCTCTGTCTAACATCCCTCTAACATCCCTCTGTCTAACATCCCTCTGTCTAACTTCCCTCTGTCTAACAACCCTCTGTCTAACATCCCTCTATCTAACATCCTTCTATCTAACATCCCTCTATCTAACATCCCTCTATCTAACATCCCTCTATCTAACATCCTTCTATCTAACATCCCTCTGTCTAACATCCCTCTATCTAACATCCCTCTATCTAACATCCCTCTATCTAACATCCTTCTATCTAACATCCCTCTATCTAACATCCCTCTAACATCCCTCTAACATCCCTCTGTCTAACATCACTCTAACATCCCTCTCTCTAACATCCCTCTATCTAACATCCCTCTATCTAACATCCCTCTATCTACCATCCCTCTGTCTACCATCCCTCTACCATCCCTCTAACATCCCTCTACCATCCCTCTGTCTAACATCCCTCTATCTACCAACCCTCTACCATCCCTCTGTCTAACATCCCTCTGTCTACCATCCCTCTATCTAACATCCCTCTATCTACCATCCCTCTCTCTAACATCCCTCTATCTACCAACCCTCTAACATCCCTCTATCTACCATCCCTCTAACATCCCTATAACATCCCTCTACCATCCCTCTATCTAACATCCCTGTAACATCCCTCTGTCTAACATCCCTCTAACATCCCTCTGTCTAACATCCCTCTATCTAACATCCCTCTATCTAACAACCCTCTGTCTAACATCCCTCTAACATCCCTCTGTCTAACATCCCTCTGTCTAACATCCCTCTGTCTAAAATCCCTCTGTCTAACTTCCCTCTGTCTAACATCCCTCTAACATCCCTCTATCTAACATCCTTCTATCTAACATTCCTCTATCTAACATCCCTCTATCTAACATCCTTCTATCTAACATCCCTCTATCTAACATCCCTCTGTCTAACATCCCTCTGTCTAACATCCCTCTATCTAACATCCCTCTATCTAACATCCCTCTATCTAACATCCTTCTATCTAACATCCCTCTATCTAACATCCCTCTATCTAACATCCCTCATCCCTCTGTCTAACATCACTCTAACATCCCTCTCTCTAACATCCCTCTATCTAACATCCCTCTATCTACCAACCCTCTAACATCCCTCTATCTAACATCCCTCTATCTAACATCCCTCATCCCTCTGTCTAACATCACTCTAACATCCCTCTCTCTAACATCCCTCTCTCTAACATCCCTCTCTCTAACATCCCTCTGTCTAACATCCCTCTAACTAACAATACCTCTAACATCCCTCTATCTAACATCCCTCTAACATCCCTATAACATCCCTCTACCATCCCTCTATCTAACATCCCTGTAACATCCCTCTGTCTAACATCCCTCTAACATCCCTCTATCTAACATCCCTCTATCTACATCCCTCTATCTAACATCCCTCTAACATCCCTCTATCTAACATCCCTCTAACATCCCTCTATCTAACATCCCTCTATCTAACATCCCTCTGTCTAACATCCCTCTGTCTGACATCCCTCTATCTAACATCCTTCTAACATCCATCTAACATCCCTCTATCTAATATCCCTCTATCTAACATCCCTCTGTCTATCATCCCTCTATCTAACATCCCTCTAACATCCCTCTAACATCCCTCTAACATCCCTCTACCATCCCTCTGTCTAACATCCCTCTAACATCCCTCTACCATCCCTCTAACATCCCTCTGTCTAACATCCCTCTGTCTAACATCCCTCTGTCTAACATCCCTCTGTCTAACATCCCTCTGTCTAACATCCCTCTGTCTACCATCCCTCTGTCTAACATCCCTCTAACATCCCTCTATCTACCATCCCTCTACCATCCCTCTCTCTAACATCCCTCTATCTAACATCCCTCTATCTACCAACCCTCTAACATCCCTCTATCTACCATCCCTCTACCATCCCTCTGTCTAACATCCCTCTAACTAACATCCCTCTAACATCCCTCTATCTAACATCCCTCTAACATCCCTATAACATCCCTCTATCTAACATCCCTGTAACATCCCTCTGTCTAACATCCCTCTAACATCCCTCTGTCTAACATCCCTCTATCTAACATCCCTCTATCTAACATCCCTCTGTCTAACATCCCTCTGTCTAACATCCCTCTGTCTAACATCCCTCTGTCTACCATCCCTCTGTCTAACATCCCTCTAACATCCCTCTATCTACCATCCCTCTACCATCCCTCTCTCTAACATCCCTCTATCTAACATCCCTCTATCTACCAACCCTCTAACATCCCTCTATCTACCATCCCTCTACCATCCCTCTGTCTAACATCCCTCTAACTAACATCCCTCTAACATCCCTCTATCTAACATCCCTCTAACATCCCTATAACATCCCTCTATCTAACATCCCTGTAACATCCCTCTGTCTAACATCCCTCTAACATCCCTCTGTCTAACATCCCTCTATCTAACATCCCTCTATCTAACAACCCTCTGTCTAACATCCCTCTAACATCCCTCTGTCTAACATCCCTCTGTCTAACATCCCTCTGTCTAACATCCCTCTGTCTAACATCCCTCTGTCTAACAACCCTCTGTCTAACAACCCTCTAACGTCCCTCTAACATCCCTCTATCTAACATCCTTCTATCTAACATCCCTCTATCTAACATCCCTCTATCTAACATCCCTCTATCTAACATCCCTCTGTCTAACATCCCTCTGTCTAACATCCCTCTATCTAACATCCCTCTATCTAACATCCCTCTATCTAACATCCCTCTGTCTAACATCCCTCTGTCTAACATCCCTCTATCTAACATCCCTCTGTCTACCATCCCTCATCCCTCTGTCTAACATCCCTCTATCTAACATCCTTCTATCTAACATCCCTCTGTCTAACATCCCTCTATCTAACATCCTTCTATCTAACATCCCTCTGTCTAACATCCCTCTATCTAACATCCCTCTATCTACCATCCCTCTACCATCCCTCTCTCTAACATCCCTCTATCTAACATCCCTCTATCTACCAACCCTCTAACATCCCTCTATCTACCATCCATCTACCATCCCTCTGTCTAACATCCCTCTAACTAACATCCCTCTAACATCCCTCTATCTAACATCCCTCTAACATCCCTATAACATCCCTCTACCATCCCTCTATCTAACATCCCTGTAACATCCCTCTGTCTAACATCCCTCTAACATCCCTCTGTCTAACATCCCTCTATCTAACATCCCTCTATCTAACAACCCTCTGTCTAACATCCCTCTAACATCCCTCTGTCTAACATCCCTCTGTCTAACATCCCTCTGTCTAACATCCCTCTGTCTAACATCCCTCTGTCTAACATCCCTCTGTCTAACATCCCTCTAACATCCCTCTGTCTAACTTCCCTCTGTCTAACAACCCTCTAACATCCCTCTATCTAACATCCCTCTACCATCCCTCTATCTAACATCCTTCTATCTAACATCCCTCTATCTAACATCCCTCTGTCTAACATCCCTCTGTCTAACATCCCTCTGTCTAACATCCCTCTATCTAACATCCCTCTGTCTAACATCCCTCTCTCTAACATCCCTCTATCTAACATCCCTCTATCTACCAACACTCTAACATCCCTCTGTCTAACATCCCTCTACCATCCCTCTGTCTAACATCCCTCTAACTAACATCCCTCTAACATCCCTCTATCTAACATCCCTCTAACATCCCTATAACATCCCTCTACCATCCCTCTATCTAACATCCCTGTAACATCCCTCTGTCTAACATCCCTCTAACATCCCTCTGTCTAACATCCCTCTATCTAACATCCCTCTATCTAACATCCCTCTAACATCCCTCTGTCTAACATCCCTCTGTCTAACATCCCTCTGTCTAACATCCCTCTGTCTAACATCCCTCTGTCTATCATCCCTCTATCTAACATCCCTCTATCTAACATCCCTCTATCTAACATCCCTCTAACATCCCTCTAACAACCCTCTATCTAACATCCCTATAACATCCCTCTATCTAACATCCCTCTATCTAACATCCCTCTGTCTAACATCCCTCTATCTAACATCCCTCTAACATCCCTCTATCTACCAACCCTCTACCATCCCTCTGTCTAACATCCCTCTAACTAACATCCCTCCAACATCCCTCTATCTAACATCCCTCTAACATCCCTATAACATCCCTCTAACATCCCTCTGTCTAACATCCCTCTAACATCCCTCTATCTAACATCCCTCTATCTACATCCCTCTGTCTAACATCCCTCTAACATCCCTCTGTCTAACATCCCTCTGTCTAACATCCCTCTGTCTAACAACCCTCTAACATCCCTCTAACATCCCTCTATCTAACATCCTTCTATCTAACATCCCTCTATCTAACATCCCTCTATCTAACATCCTTCTATCTAACATCCCTCTATCTAACATCCCTCTGTCTAACATCCCTCATCCCTCTGTCTAACATCCCTCTAACATCCCTCTAACATCCCTCTGTCTAACATCACTCTAACATCCCTCTCTCTAACATCCCTCTATCTACCATCCCTCTACCATCCCTCTGTCTAACATCCCTCTAACTAACAATACCTCTAACATCCCTCTATCTAACATCCCTCTAACATCCCTATAACATCCCTCTACCATCCCTCTATCTAACATCCCTGTAACATCCCTCTGTCTAACATCCCTCTAACATCCCTCTAACATCCCTCTACCATCCCTCTGTCTAACATCCCTCTAACATCCCTCTACCATCCCTCTAACATCCCTCTGTCTAACATCCCTCTGTCTAACATCCCTCTGTCTAACATCCCTCTGTCTACCATCCCTCTGTCTAACATCCCTCTAACATCCCTCTATCTACCATCCCTCTACCATCCCTCTATCTAACATCCCTCTATCTAACATCCCTCTATCTACCAACCCTCTAACATCCCTCTATCTACCATCCCTCTACCATCCCTCTGTCTAACATCCCTCTAACTAACATCCCTCTAACATCTCTCTATCTAACATCCCTCTAACATCCCTATAACATCCCTCTACCATCCCTCTATCTAACATCCCTGTAACATCCCTCTGTCTAACATCCCTCTAACATCCCTCTGTCTAACATCCCTCTATCTAACAACCCTCTGTCTAACATCCCTCTAACATCCCTCTGTCTAACATCCCTCTGTCTAACATCCCTCTGTCTAACATCCCTCTGTCTAACAACCCTCTAACGTCCCTCTAACATCCCTCTATCTAACATCCTTCTATCTAACATCCCTCTATCTAACATCCCTCTATCTAACATCCCTCTATCTAACATCCCTCTGTCTAACATCCCTCTGTCTAACATCCCTCTATCTAACATCCCTCTATCTAACATCCCTCTATCTAACATCCCTCTATCTAACATCCTTCTATCTAACATCCCTCTATCTAACATCCCTCTGTCTAACATCCCTCTATCTAACATCCCTCTGTCTACCATCCCTCATCCCTCTGTCTAACATCCCTCTATCTAACATCCCTCTATCTACCATCCCTCTACCATCCCTCTCTCTAACATCCCTCTATCTAACATCCCTCTATCTACCAACCCTCTAACATCCCTCTATCTACCATCCATCTACCATCCCTCTGTCTAACATCCCTCTAACTAACATCCCTCTAACATCCCTCTATCTAACATCCCTCTATCTAACATCCCTCTAACATCCCTATAACATCCCTCTACCATCCCTCTATCTAACATCCCTGTAACATCCCTCTGTCTAACATCCCTCTAACATCCCTCTGTCTAACATCCCTCTATCTAACATCCCTCTATCTAACAACCCTCTGTCTAACATCCCTCTAACATCCCTCTGTCTAACATCCCTCTGTCTAACAACCCTCTAACGTCCCTCTAACATCCCTCTATCTAAAATCCTTCTATCTAACATCCCTCTATCTAACATCCCTCTATCTAACATCCTTCTATCTAACATCCCTCTGTCTAACATCCCTCTGTCTAACATCCCTCTGTCTAACATCCCTCTATCTAACATCCCTCTATCTAACATCCCTCTATCTAACATCCCTCTATCTAACATCCCTCTGTCTAACATCCCTCTATCTAACATCCCTCTGTCTACCATCCCTCATCCCTCTGTCTAACATCCCTCTATCTAACATCCCTCTATCTACCATCCCTCTATCTAACATCCCTCTAACATCCCTCTGTCTAACATCCCTCTGTCTAACATCCCTCTATCTAACATCCCTCTGTCTACCATCCCTCATCCCTCTGTCTAACATCCCTCTATCTAACATCCCTCTATCTACCATCCCTCTATCTAACATCCCTCTAACATCCCTCTATCTAACATCCCTCTGTCTAACATCCCTCTAACATCCCTCTATCTAACATCCCTCTGTCTAACATCCCTCTAACATCCCTCGATCTAACATCCCTCTGTCTAACATCCCTATAACATCCCTCTATCTAACATCCCTCTGTCTAACATCCCTCTGTCTAACATCCCTCTGTCTAACATCCCTCTAACATCCCTCTATCTAACATCCCTCTATCTAACATCCCTCTGTCTAACATCCCTCTGTCTAACATCCCTCTGTCTAACATCCCTCTGTCTAACATTCCTCTGTCTAACATCCCTCTAACATCCCTCTATCTAACATCCCTCTATCTAACATCGCTCTGTCTAACATCCCTCTGTCTAACATCCCTCTAGCATCCCTCTGTCTGACATCCCTCTAACATCCCTCTATCTACCATCCCTCTGTCTGACATCCCTCTAACATCCCTCTATCTACCATCCCTCTGTCTGACATCCCTCTAACATCCCTCTATCTACCATCCCTCTGTCTAACATCCCTCTAACATCCCTCTATCTACCATCCCTCTGTCTACCATCCCTCTGTCTAACATCCGTCTAACATCCCTCTATCTAACATCCCTCTGTCTAACATCCCTCTGTCTAACATCCCTCTAACATCCCTCTGTCTAACATCCCTCTGTCTAACATCCCTCTAACATCCCTCTGTCTATCCTCCCTCTGTCTAACATCCCTCTAGCATCCCTCTGTCTAACATCCCTCTAGCATCCCTCTGTCTAACATCCCTCTGTCTAACATCCCTCTAACATCCCCCTATCTAACATCCCTCTGTCTAACATCCCCCTAACATCCCTATATCTGACAACCCTCTGTCTAACATCCCTCTAACATCCCTCTGTCTAACATCCCTCTATCTAACATCCCTCTATCTAACATCCCTCTGTCTAACATCCCTCTATCTAACATCCCTCTATCTAACATCCCTCTATCTAACATCCCGCTAACATCCCTCTGTCTAACATCCCTCTGTCTAACATCCCTCTAACATCCCTCTGTCTAACATCCCTCTAACATCCCTCTAACATCCCTCTAACATCCCTCTATCTAACATCCCTCTATCTAACATCCCTCTATCTAACATCCCTCTATCTAACATCCCTCTATCTAACATCCCTCTAACATCCCTCTGTCTAACATCCCTCTAACATCCCTCTAACATCCCTCTATCTAACATCCCTCTAACATCCCTCTGTCTAACATCCCTCTGTCTAACATCCCTCTATCTAACATCCCTCTATCTAACATCCCTCTATCTAACATCCCTCTGTCTAACATCCCTCTGTCTAACATCCTTCTATCTAACATCCCTCTGTCTAACATCCCTCTAACATCCCTCTATCTAACATCCCTCTGTCTAACATCCCTCTAACATCCCTCTATCTAACATCCCTCTGTCTAACATCCCTCTGTCTAACATCCCTCTGTCTAACATCCCTCTGTCTACCATCCCTCTATCTAACATCCCTCTAACATCCCTCTATCTAACATCCCTCTAACATCCCTCTATCTAACATCCCTCTATCTAAAATCCCTCTAACATCCCTCTGTCTAACATCCTTCTAACATCCCTCTATCTAACATCCCTCTATCTAACATCCCTCTGTCTAACATCCCTCTATCTACCATCTCTCTAACATCCCTCTATCTAACATCCCTCTAACATCCCTCTATCTAACATCCCTCTATCTAACATCCCTCTATCTAACATCCCTCTATCTAACATCCCTCTAACATCCCTCTGTCTAACATCCCTCTAACATCCCTCTATCTAACATCCCTCTAACATCCCTCTGTCTAACATGCCTCTATCTAACATCCCTCTGTCTAACATCCCTCTAACATCCCTCTATCTAACATCCCTCTATCTAACATCCCTCTGTCTAACATCCCTCTGTCTAACATCCCTCTGTCTAACATCCCTCTATCTAACATCCCTCTGTCTATCATCCCTCTGTCTAACATCCCTCTGTCTAACATCCCTCTAACATCCCTCTGTCTAACATCCCCCTATCTAACATCCCTCTGTCTAACATCACTCTATCTAACATCCCTCTGTCTAACATCCCTCTATCTAACATCCCTCTAACATCCCTCTGTCTAACATCCCTCTAACATCCCTCTATCTAACATCCCTCTAACATCCCTCTGTCTAACATCCCTCTATCTAACATCCCTCTATCTAACATCCCTCTGTCTAACATCCCTCTAACATCCCTCTATCTAACATCCCTCTAACATCCCTCTATCTAACATCCCTCTATCTAACATCCCTCTATCTAACATCCCTCTAACATCCCTCTGTCTAACATCCCTCTAACATCCCTCTATCTAACATCCCTCTAACATCCCTCTGTCTAACATCCCTCTATCTAACATCCCTCTGTCTAACATCCCTCTAACATCCCTCTATCTAACATCCCTCTATCTAACATCCCTCTGTCTAACATCCCTCTGTCTAACATCCCTCTATCTAACATCCCTCTGTCTATCATCCCTCTGTCTATCATCCCTCTGTCTAACATCCCTCTGTCTAACATCCCTCTGTCTAACATCCCTCTGTCTAACATCCCTCTAACATCCCTCTGTCTAACATCCCTCTATCTAACATCCCTCTAACATCCCTCTGTCTAACATCCCTCTAACATCCCTCTATCTAACATCCCTCTAACATCCCTCTGTCTAACATCCCTCTATCTAACATCCCTCTATCTAACATCCCTCTGTCTAACATCCCTCTAACATCCCTCTATCTAACATCCCTCTAACATCCCTCTATCTAACATCCCTCTATCTAACATCCCTCTATCTAACATCCCTCTAACATCCCTCTGTCTAACATCCCTCTAACATCCCTCTATCTAACATCCCTCTAACATCCCTCTGTCTAACATCCCTCTATCTAACATCCCTCTGTCTAACATCCCTCTAACATCCCTCTATCTAACATCCCTCTATCTAACATCCCTCTGTCTAACATCCCTCTGTCTAACATCCCTCTATCTAACATCCCTCTGTCTATCATCCCTCTGTCTATCATCCCTCTGTCTAACATCCCTCTGTCTAACATCCCTCTAACATCCCTCTGTCTAACATCCCTCTATCTAACATCCCTCTGTCTAACATCACTCTATCTAACATCCCTCTGTCTAACATCCCTCAATCTAACATCCCTCTAACATCCCTCTGTCTAACATCCCTCTAACATCCCTCTGTCTAACATCCCTCTAACATCCCTCTATCTAACATCCCTCTAACATCCCTCTGTCTAACATCCCTCTATCTAACATCCCTCTGTCTAACATCCCTCTATCTAACATCCCTCTGTCTAACATCCCTCTAACATCCCTCTATCTAACATCCCTCTGTCTAACATCCCTCTGTCTAACATCCCTCTAACATCCCTCTAACATCCCTCTGTCTAACATCCCTCTGTCTAACATCCCTCTGTCTAACATCCCTCTATCTAACATCCCTCTGTCTAACATCCCTCTGTCTAACATCCCTCTGTCTAACATCCCTCTATCTAACATCCCTGTCTAACATCACTCTATCTAACATCACTCTATCTAACATCCCTCTGTCTAACATCCCTCTATCTAACATCCCTCTAACATCCCTCTGTCTAACATCCCTCTAACATCCCTCTATCTAACATCCCTCTGTCTAACATCCCTCTGTCTAACATCCCTCAGTCTAACATCCCTCTGTCTAACATCCCTCTAACATCACTCTGTCTAACATCCCTCTAACATCCCTCTATCTAACATCCCTCTAACATCCCTCTGTCTAACATCCCTCTAACATCCCTCTAACATCCCTCTAACATCCCTCTATCTAACATCCCTCTGTCTAACATCCCTCTAACATCCCTCTATCTAACATCCCTCTACCATCCCTCTATCTAACATCCTTCTATCTAACATCCCTCTATCTAACATCCCTCTGTCTAACATCCCTCTGTCTAACATCCCTCTAACATCCCTCTAACATCCCTCTATCTAACATCCCTCTGTCTAACATCCCTCTATCTAACGTCCCTCTATCTAACATCCCTCTGTCTAACATCCCTCTAACATCCCTCTATCTAACATCCCTCTATCTAACATCCCTCTATCTAACATCCCTCTATCTAACATCCCTCTATCTAACATCCCTCTGTCTAACATCCCTCTAACATCCCTCTATCTAACATCCCTCTACCATCCCTCTATCTAACATCCCTCTATCTAACATCCCTCTATCTAACATCCGTCTATCTAACATCCCTCTTTCTAACATCCCTCTGTCTAACATCCCTCTATCTAACATCCCTCTATCTAACATCCCTCTATCTAACATCCCTCTATCTAACATCCCTCTATCTAACATCCCTCTATCTAACATCCCTCTAACATCCCTCTATCTAACATCCCTCTGTCTAACATCCCTCTAACATCCCTCTGTCTAACATCCCTCTAACATCCCTCTGTCTAACATCCCTCTAACATCCCTCTGTCTAACATCCCTCTAACATCCCTCTATCTAACATCCCTCTAACATCCCTCTGTCTAACATCCCTCTATCTAACATCCCTCTGTCTAACATCCCTCTATCTAACATCCCTCTGTCTAACATCCCTCTAACATCCCTCTATCTAACATCCCTCTGTCTAACATCCCTCTGTCTAACATCCCTCTAACATCCCTCTAACATCCCTCTGTCTAACATCCCTCTGTCTAACATCCCTCTGTCTAACATCCCTCTATCTAACATCCCTCTGTCTAACATCCCTCTGTCTAACATCCCTCTGTCTAACATCCCTCTATCTAACATCCCTGTCTAACATCACTCTATCTAACATCACTCTATCTAACATCCCTCTGTCTAACATCCCTCTATCTAACATCCCTCTAACATCCCTCTGTCTAACATCCCTCTAACATCCCTCTATCTAACATCCCTCTGTCTAACATCCCTCTGTCTAACATCCCTCAGTCTAACATCCCTCTGTCTAACATCCCTCTAACATCACTCTGTCTAACATCCCTCTAACATCCCTCTATCTAACATCCCTCTAACATCCCTCTGTCTAACATCCCTCTAACATCCCTCTAACATCCCTCTAACATCCCTCTATCTAACATCCCTCTGTCTAACATCCCTCTAACATCCCTCTATCTAACATCCCTCTACCATCCCTCTATCTAACATCCTTCTATCTAACATCCCTCTATCTAACATCCCTCTGTCTAACATCCCTCTGTCTAACATCCCTCTAACATCCCTCTAACATCCCTCTATCTAACATCCCTCTGTCTAACATCCCTCTATCTAACGTCCCTCTATCTAACATCCCTCTGTCTAACATCCCTCTAACATCCCTCTATCTAACATCCCTCTATCTAACATCCCTCTATCTAACATCCCTCTATCTAACATCCCTCTATCTAACATCCCTCTGTCTAACATCCCTCTAACATCCCTCTATCTAACATCCCTCTACCATCCCTCTATCTAACATCCCTCTATCTAACATCCCTCTATCTAACATCCGTCTATCTAACATCCCTCTTTCTAACATCCCTCTGTCTAACATCCCTCTATCTAACATCCCTCTATCTAACATCCCTCTATCTAACATCCCTCTATCTAACATCCCTCTATCTAACATCCCTCTATCTAACATCCCTCTAACATCCCTCTATCTAACATCCCTCTGTCTAACATCCCTCTAACATCCCTCTGTCTAACATCCCTCTAACATCCCTCTAACATCCCTCTAACATCCCTCTAACATCCCTCTAACATCCCTCTGTCTAACACCCCTCTAACATCCCTCTATCTAACATCCCTCTAACATCCCTCTGTCTAACATCCCTCTATCTAACATCCCTCTATCTAACATCCCTCTAACATCCCTCTATCTAACATCCCTCTAACATCCCTCTATCATCCCTCTATCTAACATCCCTCTGTCTAACATCCCTCTGTCTAACATCCCTCTATCTAACATCCCTCTATCTAACATCCCTCTATCTAACATCCCTCTATCTAACATCCCTCTATCTAACATCCCTCTATCTAACATCCCTCTACCATCCCTCTATCTAACATCCCTCTATCTAACATCCCTCTATCTAACATCCGTCTGTCTAACATCCCTCTTTCTAACATCCCTCTGTCTAACATCCCTCTATCTAACATCCCTCTATCTAACATCCCTCTATCTAACATCCCTCTATCTAACATCCCTCTATCTAACATCCCTCTATCTAACATCCCTCTAACATCCCTCTGTCTAACATCCCTCTGTCTAACATCCCTCTAACATCCCTCTGTCTAACATCCCTCTAACATCCCTCTAACATCCCTCTAACATCCCTCTAACATCCCTCTAACATCCCTCTGTCTAACACCCCTCTAACATCCCTCTATCTAACATCCCTCTAACATCCCTCTGTCTAACATCCCTCTATCTAACATCCCTCTATCTAACATCCCTCTAACATCCCTCTATCATCCCTCTATCTAACATCCCTCTGTCTAACATCCCTCTGTCTAACATCCCTCTATCTAACATCCCTCTAACATCCCTCTATCTAACATCCCTCTGTCTAACATCCCTCTGTCCAACATCCCTCTATCTAACATCCCTCTAACATCCCTCTATCTAACATCCCTCTATCTAACATCCCTCTATCTAACATCCCTCTATCTAACATCCCTCTATCTAACATCTCTCTGTCTATCATCCCTCTGTCTATCATCCCTCTGTCTAACATCCCTCTGTCTAACATCCCTCTGTCTAACATCCCTCTGTCTAACATCCCTCTAACATCCCTCTGTCTAACATCCCTCTATCTAACATCCCTCTGTCTAACATCACTCTATCTAACATCCCTCTGTCTAACATCCCTCTATCTAACATCCCTCTAACATCCCTCTATCTAACATCCCTCTAACATCCCTCTGTCTAACATCCCTCTATCTAACATCCCTCTGTCTAACATCCCTCTAACATCCCTCTATCTAACATCCCTCTGTCTAACATCCCTCTATCTAACATCCCTCTGTCTAACATCCCTCTGTCTAACATCCCTCTAACATCCCTCTGTCTAACATCCCTCTAACATCCCTCTATCTAACATCCCTCTAACATCCCTCTGTCTAACATCCCTCTATCTAACATCCCTCTGTCTAACATCCCTCTAACATCCCTCTATCTAACATCCCTCTGTCTAACATCCCTCTGTCTAACATCCCTCTATCTAACATCCCTCTGTCTAACATCCCTCTGTCTAACATCCCTCTGTCTAACATCCCTCTATCTAACATCCCTCTGTCTAACATCACTCTAACATCCCTCTATCTAACATCCCTCTAACATCCCTCTGTCTAACATCCCTCTATCTAACATCCCTCTATCTAACATCCCTCTAACATCCCTCTATCTAACATCCCTCTAACATCCCTCTAACATCCCTCTATCATCCCTCTATCTAACATCCCTCTGTCTAACATCCCTCTGTCTAACATCCCTCTATCTAACATCCCTCTAACATCCCTCTATCTAACATCCCTCTGTCTAACATCCCTCTGTCCAACATCCCTCTATCTAACATCCCTCTATCTAACATCCCTCTATCTAACATCCCTCTATCTAACATCCCTCTATCTAACATCCCTCTGTCTATCATCCCTCTGTCTATCATCCCTCTGTCTATCATCCCTCTGTCTAACATCCCTCTGTCTAACATCCCTCTGTCTAACATCCCTCTGTCTAACATCCCTCTAACATCCCTCTAACATCCCTCTATCTAACATCCCTCTGTCTAACATCCCTCTATCTAACATCCCTCTATCTAACATCCCTCTATCTAACATCCCTCTGTCTAACATCCCTCTGTCTAACATCCCTCTATCTAACATCCCTGTCTAACATCACTCTATCTAACATCACTATATCTAACATCCCTCTGTCTAACATCCCTCTGTCTAACATCCCTCTAACATCCCTCTGTCTAACATCCCTCTAACATCCCTCTATCTAACATCCCTCTGTCTAACATCCCTCTGTCTAACATCCCTCAGTCTAACATCCCTCTGTCTAACATCCCTCAGTCTAACATCCCTCTGTCTAACATCACTATATCTAACATCCCTCTGTCTAACATCCCTCTGTCTAACATCCCTCTAACATCCCTCTGTCTAACATCCCTCTAACATCCCTCTATCTAACATCCCTCTGTCTAACATCCCTCTGTCTAACATCCCTCTGTCTAACATCCCTCAGTCTAACATCCCTCTGTCTAACATCCCTCTATCTAACATCCCTCTAACATCCCTCTATCTAACATCCCTCTGTCTAACATCCCTCTGTCCAACATCCCTCTATCTAACATCCCTCTATCTAACATCCCTCTATCTAACATCCCTCTATCTAACATCCCTCTATCTAACATCCCTCTGTCTATCATCCCTCTGTCTATCATCCCTCTGTCTATCATCCCTCTGTCTAACATCCCTCTGTCTAACATCCCTCTGTCTAACATCCCTCTGTCTAACATCCCTCTAACATCCCTCTAACATCCCTCTATCTAACATCCCTCTGTCTAACATCCCTCTATCTAACATCCCTCTATCTAACATCCCTCTATCTAACATCCCTCTGTCTAACATCCCTCTGTCTAACATCCCTCTATCTAACATCCCTGTCTAACATCACTCTATCTAACATCACTATATCTAACATCCCTCTGTCTAACATCCCTCTGTCTAACATCCCTCTAACATCCCTCTGTCTAACATCCCTCTAACATCCCTCTATCTAACATCCCTCTGTCTAACATCCCTCTGTCTAACATCCCTCAGTCTAACATCCCTCTGTCTAACATCCCTCAGTCTAACATCCCTCTGTCTAACATCACTATATCTAACATCCCTCTGTCTAACATCCCTCTGTCTAACATCCCTCTAACATCCCTCTGTCTAACATCCCTCTAACATCCCTCTATCTAACATCCCTCTGTCTAACATCCCTCTGTCTAACATCCCTCTGTCTAACATCCCTCAGTCTAACATCCCTCTGTCTAACATCCCTCAGTCTAACATCCCTCTGTCTAACATCCCTCTAACATCCCTCTAACATCCCTCTAACATCCCTCTATCTAACATCCCTCTATCTAACATCCCTCTACCATCCCTCTATCTAACATCCTTCTATCTAACATCCCTCTATCTAACATCCCTCTGTCTAACATCCCTCTGTCTAACATCCCTCTAACATCCCTCTAACATCCCTCTATCTAACATCCCTCTGTCTAACATCCCTCTATCTAACATCCCTCTACCATCCCTCTATCTAACATCCTTCTATCTAACATCCCTCTATCTAACATCCCTCTATCTAACATCCCTCTATCTAACATCCCTCTATCTAACATCCCTCTATCTAACATCCCTCTATCTAACATCCCTCTATCTAACATCCCTCTAACATCCCTCTATCTAACATCCCTCTATCTAACATCCCTCTGTCTAACATCCCTCTAACATCCCTCTGTCTAACATCCCTCTATCTAACATCCCTCTGTCTAACATCCCTCTATCTAACATCCCTCTGTCTAACATCCCTCTAACATCCCTCTGTCTAACATCCCTCTAACATCCCTCTAACATCCCTCTAACATCCCTCTGTCTAACATCCCTCTATCTAACATCCCTCTGTCTAACATCCCTCTATCTAACATCCCTCTGTCTAACATCCCTCTAACATCCCTCTGTCTAACATCCCTCTAACATCCCTCTAACATCCCTCTAACATCCCTCTAACATCCCTCTAACATCCCTCTGTCTAACATCCCTCTAACATCCCTCTATCTAACATCCCTCTAACATCCCTCTATCTAACATCCCTCTAACATCCCTCTATCATCCCTCTATCTAACATCCCTCTGTCTAACATCCCTCTGTCTAACATCCCTCTATCTAACATCCCTCTAACATCCCTCTATCTAACATCCCTCTATCTAACATCCCTCTAACATCCCTCTATCTAACATCCCTCTATCTAACATCCCTCTATCTAACATCCCTCTGTCTAACATCCCTCTAACATCCCTCTGTCTAACATCCCTCTAACATCCCTCTATCTAACATCCTTCTATCTAACATCCCTCTGTCTACCATCCCTCTAACATCCATCTATCTAACATCCCTCTAACATCCCTCTATCATCCCTCTATCTAACATCCCTCTGTCTAACATCCCTCTGTCTAACATCCCTCTGTCTAACATCCCTCTATCTAACATCCCTCTAACATCCCTCTATCTAACATCCCTCTGTCCAACATCCCTCTATCTAACATCCCTCTAACATCCCTCTATCTAACATCCCTCTATCTAACATCCCTCTATCTAACATCCCTCTATCTAACATCCCTCTATCTAACATCCCTCTATCTAACATCCCTCTGTCTACCATCCCTTTATCTACCATCCCTTTATCTACCATCCCTCTATCTAACATCCCTCTGTCTACCATCCCTCTATCTAACATCCCTCTATCTAACATCCCTCTCTCTAACATCCCTCTATCTAGCATCCCTCTATCTAACATCCCTCTAACATCCCTCTATCTAACATCCCTCTATCTAACATCCCTCTGTCTAACATCCCTCTAACATCCCTCTGTCTAACATCCCTCTAACATCCCTCTATCTAACATCCTTCTATCTAACATCCCTCTGTCTACCATCCCTCTAACATCCCTCTATCTAACATCCCTCTAACATCCCTCTATCATCCCTCTATCTAACATCCCTCTATCTAACATCCCTCTAACATCCCTCTATCTAACATCCCTCTATCTAACATCCCTCTGTCTAACATCCCTCTATCTAACATCCCTCTAACATCCCTCTATCTAACATCCCTCTAACATCCCTCTATCTAACATCCCTCTATCTAACATCCCTCTGTCTAACATCCCTCTGTCCAACATCCCTCTATCTAACATCCCTCTAACATCCCTCTATCTAACATCCCTCTATCTAACATCCCTCTATCTAACATCCCTCTATCTAACATCCCTCTATCTAACATCCCTCTATCTAACATCCCTCTGTCTACCATCCCTTTATCTACCATCCCTTTATCTACCATCCCTTTATCTACCATCCCTCTATCTAACATCCCTCTGTCTACCATCCCTCTATCTAACATCCCTCTATCTAACATCCCTCTCTCTAACATCCCTCTATCTAGCATCCCTCTATCTAACATCCCTCTATCTAACATCCCTCTAACATCCCTCTATCTAACATCCCTCTATCTAACATCCCTCTGTCTAACATCCCTCTAACATCCCTCTGTCTAACATCCCTCTAACATCCCTCTATCTAACATCCTTCTATCTAACATCCCTCTGTCTACCATCCCTCTAACATCCCTCTATCTAACATCCCTCTAACATCCCTCTACCATCCCTCTGTCTAACATCCCTCTATCTAACATCACTCTATCTAACATCCCTCTATCTAACATCCCTCTACCATCCCTCTGTCTAACATCCCTCTAACATCCCTCTATCTAACATCCCTCTGTCTAACATCCCTCTAACATCCCTCTATCTAACATCCCTCTACCATCCCTCTAACATCCCTCTATCTAACATCCCTCTATCTAACATCCCTCTATCTAACATCCCTCTATCTAACATCCCTCTACCATCCCTCTATCTAACATCCCTCTATCTAACATCCATCTATCTAACATCCCTCTATCTAACATCCCTCTATCTAACATCCCTCTATCTAACATCCCTCTATCTAACATCCCTCTATCTAACATCCCTCTGTCTAACATCCCTCTAACATCCCTCTATCTAACATCCCTCTATCTAACATCCCTCTATCTAACATCCCTCTAACATCCCTCTATCTAACATCCCTCTGTCTAACATCCCTCTAACATCCCTCTATCTAACATCCCTCTATCTAACATCCCTCTATCTAACATCTCTCTATCTAACATCCCTCTATCTCACATACCTCTATCTAACATCCCTCTACCATCCCTCTATCTAACATCCCTCTATCTACCAACCCTCTATCTAACATCTCTCTATCTAACATCCCTCTATCTAACATCCCTCTAACATCCCTCTAACATCCCTCTATCTAACATCCCTCTAACATCCCTCTATCTAACATCCCTCTGTCTAACATCCCTCTGTCTAACATCCCTCTATCTAACATCCCTCTATCTAACATCCCTCTATCTAACATCCCTCTATCTAACATCCCTCTATCTAACATCCCTCTAACATCCCTCTGTCTAACATCCCTCTATCTAACATCCCTCTAACATCCCTCTGTCTAACATCCCTCTGTCTAACATCCCTCTAACATCCCTCTAACATCCCTCTAACATCCCTCTACCATCCCTCTGTCTAACATCCCTCTGTCTATCATCCCTCTATCTAACATCCCTCTGTCTAACATCCCTCTGTCTAACATCCCTCTATCTAACATCCCTCTACCATCCCTCTATCTAACATCCCTCTATCTAACATCCCTCTATCTAACATCCCTCTATCTAACATCCCTCTATCTAACATCCCTCTATCTAACATCCCTCTATCTAACATCCCTCTATCTAACATCCCTCTATCTAACATCCCTCTATCTACCATCCCTCTATCTACCATCCCTCTATCTAACATCCCTCTGTCTAACATCCCTCTAACATCCCTCTGTCTAACATCCCTCTGTCTAACATCCCTCTAACATCCCTCTATCTAACATCCCTCTAACATCCCTCTATCTAACATCCCTCTGTCTAACATCCCTCTGTCTACCATCCCTCTAACATCCCTCTGTCTAACATCCCTCTATCTAACATCCCTCTAACATCCCTCTATCTAACATCCCTTTAACATCCCTCTATCTAACATCCCTCTATCTAAAATCCCTCTAACATCCCTCTATCTAACATCCCTCTAACATCCCTCTGTTTAACATTCCTCTGTCTAACATCCCTCTAACATCCCTCTAACATCCCTCTGTTTAACATCCCTCTATCTAACATCCCTCTATCTAACATCCCTCTATCTAACATCCCTCTATCTAACATCCCTCTAACATCCCTCTATCTAACATCCCTCTATCTAACATCCCTCTATCTAACATCCCTCTGTCTAACATCCCTCTAACATCCCTCTGTCTAACATCGCTCTAACATCCCTCTATCTAACATCCCTCTATCTAACATCCCTCTATCTAACATCCCTCTAACATCCCTCTATCTAACATCCCTCTATCTAACATCCCTCTATCTAACATCCCTCTATCTAACATCCCTCTCTCTAACATCCCTCTATCTAACATCCCTCTATCTAACATCCCTCCTTCTAACATCCCTCTATCTAACATCCCTCTATCTAACATCCCTCTATCTAACATCCCTCTAACATCCCTCCTTCCAACATCCCTCTATCTAACATCCCTCTATCTAACATCCCTCTAACATCCCTCTGTCTAACATCCCTCTATCTAACATCCCTCTATCCAACATCCCTCTATCTAACATCCCTCTGTCTAACATCCCTCTGTCTAACATCCCTCTAACATCCCTCTGTCTAACATCCCTCTGTCTAACATCCCTCTATCTAACATCCCTCTATCTAACATCCCTCTGTCTAACATCCCTCTAACATCCCTCTGTCTAACATCCCTCTAACATCCCTCTGTCTAACATCCCTCTATCTAACATCCCTCTATCTAACATCACTCTATCTAACATCCCTCTGTCTAACATCCCTCTGTCTAACATCCCTCTATCTAACATCCCTCTATCTAACATCCCTCTGTCTAAAATCCCTCTAACATCCCTCTATCTAACATCCCTCTAACATCCCTCTGTTTAACATTCCTCTGTCTAACATCCCTCTAACATCCCTCTAACATCCCTCTGTTTAACATCCCTCTATCTAACATCCCTCTATCTAACATCCCTCTATCTAACATCCCTCTATCTAACATCCCTCTAACATCCCTCTATCTAACATCCCTCTATCTAACATCCCTCTATCTAACATCCCTCTGTCTAACATCCCTCTAACATCCCTCTGTCTAACATCGCTCTAACATCCCTCTATCTAACATCCCTCTATCTAACATCCCTCTATCTAACATCCCTCTAACATCCCTCTATCTAACATCCCTCTATCTAACATCCCTCTATCTAACATCCCTCTATCTAACATCCCTCTCTCTAACATCCCTCTATCTAACATCCCTCTATCTAACATCCCTCCTTCTAACATCCCTCCTTCTAACATCCCTCTATCTAACATCCCTCTAACATCCCTCCTTCCAACATCCCTCTATCTAACATCCCTCTATCTAACATCCCTCTAACATCCCTCTGTCTAACATCCCTCTATCTAACATCCCTCTATCCAACATCCCTCTATCTAACATCCCTCTATTAAACATCCCTCTATCTAACATCCCTCTATCTAACATCCCTCTGTCTAACATCCCTCTGTCTAACATCCCTCTAACATCCCTCTGTCTAACATCCCTCTATCTAACATCCCTCTATCTAACATCACTCTATCTAACATCCCTCTGTCTAACATCCCTCTATCTAACATCCCTCTATCTAACATCCCTCTGTCTAACATCCCTCTAACATCCCTCTGTCTAACATCCCTCTAACATCCCTCTGTCTAACATCCCTCTGTCTAACATCCCTCTAACATCCCTCTAACATTCCTCTAACATCCCTCTAACATCCCTCTGTCTAACATCCCTCTATCTAACATCCCTCTATCCAACATCCCTCTATCCAACATCCCTCTATCTAACATCCCTCTATCTAACATCCCTCTATCTAACATCCCTCTATCTAACATCCCTCTGTCTAACATCCCTCTAACATCCCTCTATCTAACATCCCTCTATCTAACATCCCTCTATCTAACATCCCTCTGTCTAACATCCCTCTACCATCCCTCTATCTAACATCCCTCTATCTAACATCCCTCTATCTAACATCCCTCTAACATCCCTCTATCTAACATCCCTCTATCTAACATCCCTCTATCTAACATCCCTCTATCTGACATCCCTCTATCTAACATCCCTCTATCTAACATCCCTCTAACATCCCTCTATCTAACATCCCTCTATCTAACATCCCTCTATCTAACATCCCTCTAACATCCCTCTATCTAACATCCCTCTATCTAACATCTCTCTACCATCCCTCTATCTAACATCCCTCTATCTAACATCCCTCTATCTAACATCCCTCTATCTAACATCCCTCTAACATCCCTCTATCTAACATCCCTCTATCTAACATCCCTCTATCTAACATCCCTCTATCTAACATCCCTCTGTCTAACATCCCTCTGTCTAACATCCCTCTATCTAACATCCCTCTATCTAACATCCCTCTATCTAACATCCCTCTGTCTAACATCCCTCTATCTAACATCCCTCTATCTAACATCCCTCTATCTAACATCCCTCTGTCTAACATCCCTCTGTCTAACATCCCTCTATCTAACATCCCTCTATCTAACATCCCTCTATCTAACATCCCTCTGTCTAACATCCCTCTATCTAACATCACTCTATCTAACATCCCTCTGTCTAACATCCCTCTGTCTAACATCCCTCTAACATCCCTCTAACATTCCTCTAACATCCCTCTAACATCCCTCTAACATCCCTCTGTCTAACATCCCTCTATCTAACATCCCTCTATCCAACATCCCTCTATCTAACATCCCTCTATCTAACATCCCTCTATCTAACATCCCTCTATCTAACATCCCTCTGTCTAACATCCCTCTAACATCCCTCTGTCTAACATCCCTCTAACATCCCTCTGTCTAACATCCCTCTGTCTAACATCCCTCTAACATCCCTCTATCTAACATCCCTCTATCTAACATCCCTCTATCTAACATCCCTCTGTCTAACATCCCTCTAACATCCCTCTATCTAACATCCCTCTGTCTAACATCCCTCTATCTAACATCCCTCTAACATCCCTCTATCTAACATCCCTCTATCTAACATCCCTCTAACATCCCTCTGTCTAACATCCCTCTATCTAACATCCCTCTATCTAACATCCCTCTGTCTAACATCCCTCTACCATCCCTCTATCTAACATCCCTCTATCTAACATCCCTCTATCTAACATCCCTCTAACATCCCTCTATCTAACATCCCTCTATCTAACATCCCTCTATCTAACATCCCTCTATCTGACATCCCTCTATCTGACATCCCTCTATCTAACATCCCTCTATCTAACATCCCTCTAACATCCCTCTATCTAACATCCCTCTATCTAACATCCCTCTATCTAACATCCCTCTAACATCCCTCTATCTAACATCCCTCTATCTAACATCTCTCTACCATCCCTCTATCTAACATCCCTCTATCTAACATCCCTCTATCTAACATCCCTCTATCTAACATCCCTCTATCTAACATCCCTCTATCTAACATCCCTCTATCTAACATCCCTCTATCTAACATCCCTCTATCTAACATCCCTCTATCTAACATCCCTCTATCTAACATCCCTCTGTCTAACATCCCTCTGTCTAACATCCCTCTATCTAACATCCCTCTATCTAACATCCCTCTGTCTAACATCCCTCTGTCTAACATCCCTCTGTCTAACATCCCTCTAACATCCCTCTATCTAACATCCCTCTATCTAACATCCCTCTATCTAACATCCCTCTATCTAATATCCCTCTATCTAACATCCCTCTGTCTAACATCCCTCTGTCTAACATCCCTCTAACATCCCTCTATCTAACATCCCTCTGTCTAACATCCCTCTAACATCCCTCTAACATCCCTCTAACATCCCTCTGTCTAACATCCCTCTGTCTAACATCCCTCTAACATCCCTCTAACATCCCTCTGTCTAACATCCCTCTAACATCCCTCTAACATCCCTCTACCATCCCTCTATCTAACATCCCTCTGTCTAACATCCCTCTAACATCCCTCTAACATCCCTCTGTCTAACATCCCTCTGTCTAACATCCCTCTAACATCCCTCTATCTAACATCCCTCTACCATCCCTCTATCTAACATCCCTCTACCATCCCTCTGTCTAACATCCCTCTAACATCCCTCTAACATCCATCTAACATCCCTCTAACATCCCTCTACCATCCCTCTATCTAACATCCCTCTACCATCCTTCTATCTAACATCCCTCTAACATCCCTCTATCTAACATCCCTCTATCTAACATCCCTCTATCTAACATCCCTCCATCTAACATCCCTCTACCATCCCTCTATCTAACATCCCTCTATCTAACATCCCTCTATCTAACATCCCTCTATCTAACATCCCTCTACCATCCCTCTATCTAACATCCCTCTATCTAACATCCCTCTATCTAACATCCCTCTACCATCCTTCTATCTAACATCCCTCTAACATCCCTCTATCTAACATCCCTCTATCTAACATCCCTCTATCTAACATCCCTCTATCTAACATCCCTCTACCATCCCTCTATCTAACATCCCTCTATCTAACATCCCTCTATCTAACATCCCTCTAACATCCCTCTATCTACCATCCCTCTATCTACCATCCCTCTATCTAACATCCCTCTGTCTAACATCCCTCTATCTAACATCCTTCTATCTAACATCCCTCTATCTAACATCCTTCTATCTAACATCCCTCTATCTAACATCCCTCTACCATCCCTCTATCTAACATCCCTCTATCTAACATCCCTCTATCCAACATCCCTCTATCTAACATCCCTCTATCTAACATCCCTCTATCTAACATCCCTCTATCTAACATCCCTCTGTCTAACATCCCTCTAACATCCCTCTGTCTAACATCCCTCTAACATCCCTCTGTCTAACATCCCTCTGTCTAACATCCCTCTAACATCCCTCTAACATTCCTCTAACATCCCTCTAACATCCCTCTGTCTAACATCCCTCTATCTAACATCCCTCTATCCAGCATCCCTCTATCTAACATCCCTCTATCTAACATCCCTCTATCTAACATCCCTCTACCATCCCTCTATCTAACATCCCTCTATCTAACATCCCTCTATCTAACATCCCTCTAACATCCCTCTATCTACCATCCCTCTATCTACCATCCCTCTATCTAACATCCCTCTGTCTAACATCCCTCTATCTAACATCCCTCTATCTAACATCCTTCTATCTAACATCCCTCTATCTAACATCCTTCTATCTAACATCCCTCTATCTAACATCCTTCTATCTAACATCCCTCTATCTAACATCCCTCTACCATCCCTCTATCTAACATCCCTCTATCTAACATCCCTCTATCTAACATCCGTCTATCTAACATCCCTCTTTCTAACATCCCTCTGTCTAACATCCCTCTATCTAACATCCCTCTATCTAACATCCCTCTATCTAACATCCCTCTATCTAACATCCCTCTATCTAACATCCCTCTATCTAACATCCCTCTAACATCCCTCTATCTAACATCCCTCTGTCTAACATCCCTCTAACATCCCTCTAACATCCCTCTAACATCCCTCTAACATCCCTCTGTCTAACATCCCTCTAACATCCCTCTATCTAACATCCCTCTAACATCCCTCTATCTAACATCCCTCTAACATCCCTCTATCATCCCTCTATCTAACATCCCTCTGTCTAACATCCCTCTGTCTAACATCCCTCTGTCTAACATCCCTCTGTCTAACATCCCTCTGTCTAACATCCCTCTATCTAACATCCCTCTACCTAACATCCCTCTATCTAACATCCCTCTATCTAACATCCCTCTATCTAACATCCCTCTATCTAACATCCCTCTATCTAACATCCCTCTATCTAACATCCCTCTATCTAACATCCCTCTGTCTAACATCCCTCTGTCTAACATCCCTCTATCTAACATCCCTCTAACATCCCTCTATCTACCATCCCTCTATCTAACATCCCTCTGTCTAACATCCCTCTATCTAACATCCTTCTATCTAACATCCCTCTATCTAACATCCTTCTATCTAACATCCCTCTATCTAACATCCCTCTGTCTAACATCCCTCTAACATCCCTCTATCTAACATCCCTCTACCATCCCTCTATCTAACATCCCTCTATCTAACATCCCTCTATCTAACATCCGTCTATCTAACATCCCTCTTTCTAACATCCCTCTGTCTAACATCCCTCTATCTAACATCCCTCTATCTAACATCCCTCTATCTAACATCCCTCTATCTAACATCCCTCTATCTAACATCCCTCTATCTAACATCCCTCTAACATCCCTCTATCTAACATCCCTCTAACATCCCTCTAACATCCCTCTAACATCCCTCTAACATCCCTCTATCTAACATCCCTCTAACATCCCTCTGTCTAACATCCCTCTATCTAACATCCCTCTATCTAACATCCCTCTAACATCCCTCTATCTAACATCCCTCTAACATCCCTCTATCATCCCTCTATCTAACATCCCTCTGTCTAACATCCCTCTGTCTAACATCCCTCTATCTAACATCCCTCTAACATCCCTCTATCTAACATCCCTCTATCTAACATCCCTCTATCTAACATCCCTCTATCTACCATCCCTCTATCTAACATCCCTCTGTCTACCATCCCTCTATCTAACATCCCTCTATCTAACATCCCTCTACCATCCCTCTGTCTAACATCACTCTACCATCCCTCTATCTAACATCCCTCTATCTAACATCCCTCTATCTACCATCCCTCTATCATCCCTCTGTCTAACATCCCTCTGTCTAACATCCCTCTGTCTAACATCCCTCTAACATCCCTCTGTCTAACATCCCTCTAACATCCCTCTATCTAACATCCCTCTACCATCCCTCTATCTAACATCCCTCTATCTAACATCCCTCTATCTAACATCCCTCTGTCTAACATCCCTCTGTCCAACATCCCTCTATCTAACATCCCTCTAACATCCCTCTATCTAACATCCCTCTATCTACCATCCCTCTATCTAACATCCCTCTGTCTACCATCCCTCTATCTAACATCCCTCTATCTAACATCCCTCTACCATCCCTCTGTCTAACATCACTCTACCATCCCTCTATCTAACATCCCTCTATCTAACATCCCTCTATCTACCATCCCTCTATCATCCCTCTGTCTAACATCCCTCTGTCTAACATCCCTCTGTCTAACATCCCTCTAACATCCCTCTGTCTAACATCCCTCTAACATCCCACTATCTAACATCCCTCTAACATCCCTCTGTCTAACATCCCTCTAACATCCCTCTATCTAACATCCCTCTACCATCCCTCTATCTAACATCCCTCTATCTAACATCCCTCTATCTAACATCCCTCTACCATCCCTCTATCTAACATCCCTCTATCTAACATCCCTCTAACATCCCTCTAACATCCCTCTGTCTAACATCCCTCTGTCTAACATCCCTCTAACATCCCTCTGTCTAACATCCCTCTGTCTAACATCCCTCTATCTAACATCCCTCTATCTAACATCCCTCTATCTAACATCCCTCTGTCTAACATCCCTCTATCATCCCTCTATCTAACATCCCTCTGTCTAACATCCCTCTGTCTAACATCCCTCTATCTAACATCCCTCTACCATCCCTCTATCTAACATCCCTCTACCATCCCTCTGTCTACCATCCCTCTAACATCCCTCTATCTAACATCCCTCTGTCTAACATCCCTCTAACATCCCTCTGTCTAACATCCCTCTGTCTAACATCCCTCTATCTAACATCCCTCTATCTAACATCCCTCTATCTAACATCCCTCTGTCTAACATCCCTCTATCATCCCTCTATCTAACATCCCTCTGTCTAACATCCCTCTGTCTAACATCCCTCTATCTAACATCCCTCTACCATCCCTCTATCTAACATCCCTCTGTCTAACATCCCTCTATCTAACATCCCTCTACCATCCCTCTGTCTAACATCCCTCTAACATCCCTCTATCTAACATCCCTCTGTCTAACATCCCTCTATCTAACATCCCTCTACCATCCCTCTATCTAACATCCCTCTGTCTATCATCCCTCTATCTAACATCCCTCTGTCTAACATCCCTCTGTCTAACAATCCTCTATCTAACATCCCTCTACCATCCCTCTATCTAACATCCCTCTATCTAACATCCCTCTATCTAACATCCCTCTATCTAACATCCCTCTATCTAACATCCCTCTATCTAACATCCCTCTGTCTAACATCCCTCTGTCTAACATCCCTCTATCTAACATCCCTCTACCATCCCTCTATCTAACATCCCTCTATCTAACATCCCTCTATCTAACATCCCTCTATCTACCATCCCTCTGTCTAACATCCCTCTAACATCCCTCTATCTAACATCCCTCTGTCTAACATCCCTCTATCTAACATCCCTCTACCATCCCTCTATCTAACATCCCTCTGTCTATCATCCCTCTATCTAACATCCCTCTGTCTAACATCCCTCTGTCTAACAATCCTCTATCTAACATCCCTCTACCATCCCTCTATCTAACATCCCTCTATCTAACATCCCTCTATCTAACATCCCTCTGTCTACCATCCCTCTATCTAACATCCCTCTATCTAACATCCCTCTACCATCCCTCTGTCTAACATCACTCTACCATCCCTCTATCTAACATCCCTCTATCTAACATCCCTCTATCTACCATCCCTCTATCATCCCTCTGTCTAACATCCCTCTGTCTAACATCCCTCTGTCTAACATCCCTCTAACATCCCTCTGTCTAACATCCCTCTATCTAACATCCCTCTATCTAACATCCCTCTATCTAACATCCCTCTGTCTAACATCCCTCTGTCTAACATCCCTCTATCTAACATCCCTCTACCATCCCTCTATCTAACATCCCTCTATCTAACATCCCTCTATCTAACATCCCTCTATCTACCATCCCTCTATCTAACATCCCTCTATCTAACATCCCTCTACCATCCCTCTATCTAACATCCCTCTATCTAACATCCCTCTATCTAACATCCCTCTGTCTAACATCCCTCTAACATCCCTCTGTCTAACATCCCTCTGTCTAACATCCCTCTACCTACCATCCCTCTAACATCCCTCTATCTACCATCCCTCTATCTACCATCCCTCTATCTAACATCCCTCTAACATCCCTCTAACATCCCTCTGTCTAACATCCCTCTGTCTAACATCCCTCTAACATCCCTCTATCTAACATCCCTCTAACATCCCTCTGTTTAACATTCCTCTGTCTAACATCCCTCTGTCTACCATCCCTCTAACATCCCTCTGTCTAACATCCCTCTATCTAACATCCCTCTAACATCCCTCTATCTAACATCCCTTTAACATCCCTCTATCTAACATCCCTCTAACATCCCTCTAACATCCCTCTATCTAACATCCCTCTATCTAACATCCCTCTATCTAACATCCCTCTATCTAACATCCCTCTAACATCCCTCTATCTAACATCCCTCTATCTAACATCCCTCTAACATCCCTCTATCTAACATCCCTCTATCTAACATCCCTCTATCTAACATCCCTCTATCTAACATCCCTCTGTCTAACATCCCTCTAACATCCCTCTACCATCCCTCTACCATCCCTCTATCTAACATCCCTCTAACATCCCTCTAACATCCCTCTGTCTAACATCCCTCTAACATCCCTCTAACATCCCTCTAACATCCCTCTGTCTAACATCCCTCTAACATCCCTCTAACATCCCTCTAACATCCCTCTACCATCCCTCTATCTAACATCCCTCTGTCTAACATCCCTCTATCTAACATCCCTCTATCTAACATCCCTCTAACATCCCTCTATCTAACATCCCTCTGTCTATCATCCCTCTGTCTAACATCCCTCTGTCTAACATCCCTCTGTCTAACATCCCTCTGTCTAACATCCCTCTACCATCCCTCTATCTAACATCCCTCTATCTAACATCCCTCTATCTAACATCCCTCTACCATCCCTCTATCTAACATCCCTCTATCTAACATCCCTCTATCTAACATCCCTCTACCATCCCTCTATCTAACATCCCTCTATCTAACATCCCTCTATCTAACATCCCTCTGTCTAACATCCCTCTAACATCCCTCTGTCTAACATCCCTCTAACATCCCTCTATCTAACATCCCTCTAACATCCCTCTATCTAACATCCCTCTGTCTAACATCCCTCTGTCTACCATCCCTCTAACATCCCTCTGTCTAACATCCCTCTATCTAACATCCCTCTAACATCCCTCTATCTAACATCCCTTTAACATCCCTCTATCTAACATCCCTCTATCTAAAATCCCTCTAACATCCCTCTATCTAACATCCCTCTAACATCCCTCTATCTAACATCCCTCTATCTAACATCCCTCTATCTAACATCCCTCTATCTAACATCCCTCTATCTAACATCCCTCTATCTAACATCCCTCTATCTAACATCCCTCCATCTAACATCCCTCTATCTAACATCCCTCTAACATCCCTCTGTCTAACATCCCTCTAACATCCCTCTATCTAACATCCCTCTATCCAACATCCCTCTATCTAACATCCCTCTATCTAACATCCCTCTATCTAACATCCCTCTATCTAACATCCCTCTATCTAACATCCCTCTAACATCCCTCTATCTAACATCCCTCTGTCTAACATCCCTCTATCTAACACCCCTCTGTCTAACATCCCTCTATCTAACATCCCTCTATCTAACATCCCTCTGTCTAACATCCCTCTAACATCCCTCTGTCTAACATCCCTCTAACATCCCTCTGTCTAACATCCCTTCTGTCTAACATCCCTCTGTCTAACATCCCTCTGTCTAACATCCCTCTAACATCCCTCTGTCTAACATCCCTTCTGTCTAACATCCCTCTAACATCCCTCTGTCTAACATCCCTCTAACATCCCTCTGTCTAACATCCCTCTAACATCCCTCTAACATTCCTCTAACATCCCTCTAACATCCCTCTATCTAACATCCCTCTGTCTAACATCCCTCTAACATCCCTCTATCTAACATCCCTCTATCTAACATCCCTCTATCTAACATCCCTTCTGTCTAACATCCCTCTGTCTAACATCCCTCTATCTAACATCCCTCTACCATCCCTCTATTTAACATCCCTCTATCTAACATCCCTCTGTCTAACATCCCTCTAACATCCCTCTAACATTCCTCTAACATCCCTCTAACATCCCTCTATCTAACATCCCTCTATCTAACATCCCTCTGTCTAACATCCCTCTATCTAACATCCCTTCTGTCTAACATCCCTCTGTCTAACATCCCTCTATCTAACATCCCTCTACCATCCCTCTATTTAACATCCCTCTATCTAACATCCCTCTGTCTAACATCCCTCTAACATCCCTCTAACATTCCTCTAACATCCCTCTAACATCCCTCTATCTAACATCCCTCTGTCTAACATCCCTCTAACATCCCTCTATCTAACATCCCTCTATCTAACATCCCTCTATCTAACATCCCTTCTGTCTAACATCCCTCTGTCTAACATCCCTCTATCTAACATCCCTCTACCATCCCTCTATTTAACATCCCTCTATCTAACATCCCTCTGTCTAACATCCCTCTAACATCCCTCTAACATTCCTCTAACATCCCTCTAACATCCCTCTATCTAACATCCCTCTGTCTAACATCCCTCTATCTAACATCCCTCTATCTAACATCCCTTCTGTCTAACATCCCTCTGTCTAACATCCCTCTGTCTAACATCCCTCTAACATCCCTCTGTCTAACATCCCTCTAACATCCCTCTGTCTAACATCCCTCTAACATCCCTCTAACATTCCTCTAACATCCCTCTAACATCCCTCTATCTAACATCCCTCTGTCTAACATCCCTCTGTCTAACATCCCTCTAACATCCCTCTATCTAACATCCCTCTATCTAACATCCCTCTATCTAACATCCCTCTATCTAATATCCCTCTAACATCCCTCTATCTAACATCCCTTCTGTCTAACATCCCTCTGTCTAACATCCCTCTATCTAACATCCCTCTATCTAACATCCCTCTATCTAACATCCCTCTACCATCCCTCTATCTAACATCCCTCTGTCTAACATCCCTCTGTCTAACATCCCTCTATCTAACATCCCTCTACCATCCCTCTATCTAACATCCCTCTGTCTAACATCCCTCTGTCTAACATCCCTCTATCTAACATCCCTCTAACATCCCTCTAACATCCCTCTAACATCCCTCTAACATCCCTCTATCTAAAATCCCTCTATCTAACATCCCTCTGTTTAACATCCCTCTAACATCCCTCTAACATCCCTCTGTCTAACATCCCTCTACCATCCCTCTGTCTAACATCCCTCTGTCTAACATCCCTCTGTCTAACATCCCTCTAACATCCCTCTAACATCCCTCTAACATCCATCTAACATCCCTCTAACATCCCTCTAACATCCCTCTGTCTAACATCCCTCTATCTAACATCCCTCTACCATCCCTCCCTCTAACATCCCTCTATCTAACATCCCTCTGTCTAACATCCCTCTGTCTAACATCCCTCTGTCTAACATCCCTCTAACATCCCTCTGTCTAACATCCCTCTAACATCCCTCTAACATTCCTCTAACATCCCTCTATCTAACATCCCTCTGTCTAACATCCCTCTAACATCCCTCTATCTAACATCCCTCTATCTAACATCCCTCTATCTAACATCCCTCTATCTAACATCCCTCTAACATCCCTCTACCATCCCTCTATCTAACATCCCTCTGTCTAACATCCCTCTAACATCCCTCTACCATCCCTCTACCATCCCTCTATCTAACATCCCTCTAACATCCCTCTAACATCCCTCTGTCTAACATCCCTCTAACATCCCTCTAACATCCCTCTAACATCCCTCTGTCTAACATCCCTCTAACATCCCTCTAACATCCCTCTAACATCCCTCTACCATCCCTCTATCTAACATCCCTCTGTCTAACATCCCTCTATCTAACATCCCTCTATCTAACATCCCTCTAACATCCCTCTATCTAACATCCCTCTATCCAACATCCCTCTATCTAACATCCCTCTATCTAACATCCCTCTATCTAACATCCCTCTATCTAACATCCCTCTAACATCCCTCTATCTAACATCCCTCTGTCTAACATCCCTCTATCTAACACCCCTCTGTCTAACATCCCTCTATCTAACATCCCTCTAACATCCCTCTATCTAACATCCCTCTGTCTATCATCCCTCTATCTAACATCCCTCTGTCTAACATCCCTCTGTCTAACATCCCTCTGTCTAACATCCCTCTACCATCCCTCTATCTAACATCCCTCTATCTAACATCCCTCTATCTAACATCCCTCTACCATCCCTCTATCTAACATCCCTCTATCTAACATCCCTCTGTCTAACATCCCTCTACCATCCCTCTATCTAACATCCCTCTGTCTAACATCCCTCTGTCTAACATCCCTCTATCTAACATCCCTCTATCTAACATCCCTCTATCTAACATCCCTCTATCTAACATCCCTCTACCATCCCTCTATCTAACATCCCTCTGTCTAACATCCCTCTATCTAACATCCCTCTAACATCCCTCTAACATCCCTCTAACATCCCTCTAACATCCCTCTAACATCCCTCTATCTAACATCCCTCTATCTAACATCCCTCTGTCTAACATCCCTCTAACATCCCTCTAACATCCCTCTGTCTAACATCCCTCTGTCTAACATCCCTCTAACATCCCTCTAACATCCATCTAACATCCCTCTAACATCCCTCTGTCTAACATCCCTCTATCTAACATCCCTCTACCATCCCTCTACCATCCCTCTATCTAACATCCCTCTAACATCCCTCTAACATCCCTCTGTCTAACATCCCTCTAACATCCCTCTAACATCCCTCTAACATCCCTCTGTCTAACATCCCTCTAACATCCCTCTAACATCCCTCTAACATCCCTCTGTCTAACATCCCTCTAACATCCCTCTAACATCCCTCTAACATCCCTCTAACATCCATCTAACATCCCTCTAACATCCCTCTGTCTAACATCCCTCTATCTAACATCCCTCTACCATCCCTCCCTCTAACATCCCTCTATCTAACATCCCTCTGTCTAACATCCCTCTGTCTAACATCCCTCTGTCTAACATCCCTCTAACATCCCTCTGTCTAACATCCCTCTAACATCCCTCTAACATCCCTCTGTCTAACATCCCTCTGTCTAACATCCCTCTAACATCCCTCTAACATCCATCTAACATCCCTCTAACATCCCTCTGTCTAACATCCCTCTATCTAACATCCCTCTACCATCCCTCTACCATCCCTCTATCTAACATCCCTCTAACATCCCTCTAACATCCCTCTGTCTAACATCCCTCTAACATCCCTCTAACATCCCTCTAACATCCCTCTGTCTAACATCCCTCTAACATCCCTCTAACATCCCTCTAACATCCCTCTGTCTAACATCCCTCTAACATCCCTCTAACATCCCTCTAACATCCCTCTAACATCCATCTAACATCCCTCTAACATCCCTCTGTCTAACATCCCTCTATCTAACATCCCTCTACCATCCCTCCCTCTAACATCCCTCTATCTAACATCCCTCTGTCTAACATCCCTCTGTCTAACATCCCTCTGTCTAACATCCCTCTAACATCCCTCTGTCTAACATCCCTCTAACATCCCTCTGTCTAACATCCCTCTAACATCCCTCTAACATTCCTCTAACATCCCTCTATCTAACATCCCTCTGTCTAACATCCCTCTGTCTAACATCCCTCTAACATCCCTCTAACATCCATCTAACATCCCTCTAACATCCCTCTGTCTAACATCCCTCTATCTAACATCCCTCTACCATCCCTCTACCATCCCTCTATCTAACATCCCTCTAACATCCCTCTAACATCCCTCTGTCTAACATCCCTCTAACATCCCTCTAACATCCCTCTAACATCCCTCTGTCTAACATCCCTCTAACATCCCTCTAACATCCCTCTAACATCCCTCTGTCTAACATCCCTCTAACATCCCTCTAACATCCCTCTAACATCCCTCTAACATCCATCTAACATCCCTCTAACATCCCTCTGTCTAACATCCCTCTATCTAACATCCCTCTACCATCCCTCCCTCTAACATCCCTCTATCTAACATCCCTCTGTCTAACATCCCTCTGTCTAACATCCCTCTGTCTAACATCCCTCTAACATCCCTCTGTCTAACATCCCTCTAACATCCCTCTGTCTAACATCCCTCTAACATCCCTCTAACATTCCTCTAACATCCCTCTATCTAACATCCCTCTGTCTAACATCCCTCTAACATCCCTCTATCTAACATCCCTCTGTCTAACATCCCTCTAACATCCCTCTATCTAACATCCCTCTATCTAACATCCCTCTATCTAACATCCCTCTAACATCCCTCTACCATCCCTCTATCTAACATCCCTCTGTCTAACATCCCTCTAACATCCCTCTACCATCCCTCTACCATCCCTCTATCTAACATCCCTCTAACATCCCTCTAACATCCCTCTGTCTAACATCCCTCTAACATCCCTCTAACATCCCTCTAACATCCCTCTGTCTAACATCCCTCTAACATCCCTCTAACATCCCTCTAACATCCCTCTACCATCCCTCTATCTAACATCCCTCTGTCTAACATCCCTCTATCTAACATCCCTCTATCTAACATCCCTCTAACATCCCTCTATCTAACATCCCTCTGTCTATCATCCCTCTATCTAACATCCCTCTGTCTAACATCCCTCTGTCTAACATCCCTCTGTCTAACATCCCTCTATCTAACATCCCTCTACCATCTCTCTATCTAACATCCCTCTATCTAACATCCCTCTATCTAACATCCCTCTATCTAACATCCCTCTACCATCCCTCTATCTAACATCCCTCTGTCTAACATCCCTCTATCTAACATCCCTCTAACATCCCTCTAACATCCCTCTAACATCCCTCTAACATCCCTCTAACATCCCTCTATCTAACATCCCTCTATCTAACATCCCTCTGTCTAACATCCCTCTAACATCCCTCTAACATCCCTCTGTCTAACATCCCTCTGTCTAACATCCCTCTAACATCCCTCTAACATCCATCTAACATCCCTCTAACATCCCTCTGTCTAACATCCCTCTATCTAACATCCCTCTACCATCCCTCTACCATCCCTCTATCTAACATCCCTCTAACATCCCTCTAACATCCCTCTGTCTAACATCCCTCTAACATCCCTCTAACATCCCTCTAACATCCCTCTGTCTAACATCCCTCTAACATCCCTCTAACATCCCTCTAACATCCCTCTGTCTAACATCCCTCTAACATCCCTCTAACATCCCTCTAACATCCCTCTAACATCCATCTAACATCCCTCTAACATCCCTCTGTCTAACATCCCTCTATCTAACATCCCTCTACCATCCCTCCCTCTAACATCCCTCTATCTAACATCCCTCTGTCTAACATCCCTCTGTCTAACATCCCTCTGTCTAACATCCCTCTAACATCCCTCTGTCTAACATCCCTCTAACATCCCTCTGTCTAACATCCCTCTAACATCCCTCTAACATTCCTCTAACATCCCTCTATCTAACATCCCTCTGTCTAACATCCCTCTGTCTAACATCCCTCTAACATCCCTCTAACATCCATCTAACATCCCTCTAACATCCCTCTGTCTAACATCCCTCTATCTAACATCCCTCTACCATCCCTCTACCATCCCTCTATCTAACATCCCTCTAACATCCCTCTAACATCCCTCTGTCTAACATCCCTCTAACATCCCTCTAACATCCCTCTAACATCCCTCTGTCTAACATCCCTCTAACATCCCTCTAACATCCCTCTAACATCCCTCTGTCTAACATCCCTCTAACATCCCTCTAACATCCCTCTAACATCCCTCTAACATCCATCTAACATCCCTCTAACATCCCTCTGTCTAACATCCCTCTATCTAACATCCCTCTACCATCCCTCCCTCTAACATCCCTCTATCTAACATCCCTCTGTCTAACATCCCTCTGTCTAACATCCCTCTGTCTAACATCCCTCTAACATCCCTCTGTCTAACATCCCTCTAACATCCCTCTGTCTAACATCCCTCTAACATCCCTCTAACATTCCTCTAACATCCCTCTATCTAACATCCCTCTGTCTAACATCCCTCTAACATCCCTCTATCTAACATCCCTCTGTCTAACATCCCTCTAACATCCCTCTATCTAACATCCCTCTATCTAACATCCCTCTATCTAACATCCCTCTAACATCCCTCTACCATCCCTCTATCTAACATCCCTCTGTCTAACATCCCTCTAACATCCCTCTACCATCCCTCTACCATCCCTCTATCTAACATCCCTCTAACATCCCTCTAACATCCCTCTGTCTAACATCCCTCTAACATCCCTCTAACATCCCTCTAACATCCCTCTGTCTAACATCCCTCTAACATCCCTCTAACATCCCTCTAACATCCCTCTACCATCCCTCTATCTAACATCCCTCTGTCTAACATCCCTCTATCTAACATCCCTCTATCTAACATCCCTCTAACATCCCTCTATCTAACATCCCTCTGTCTATCATCCCTCTATCTAACATCCCTCTGTCTAACATCCCTCTGTCTAACATCCCTCTGTCTAACATCCCTCTATCTAACATCCCTCTACCATCTCTCTATCTAACATCCCTCTATCTAACATCCCTCTATCTAACATCCCTCTGTCTAACATCCCTCTAACAACCCTCTGTCTAACATCCCTCTGTCTAACATCCCTCTGTCTAACATCCCTCTAACATCCCTCTATCTAACATCCCTCTAACATCCCTCTATCTAACATCCCTCTGTCTAACATCCCTCTGTCTACCATCCCTCTGTCTACCATCCCTCTAACATCCCTCTGTCTAACATCCCTCTATCTAACATCCCTCTAACATCCCTCTATCTAACATCCCTTTAACATCCCTCTATCTAACATCCCTCTATCTAAAATCCCTCTAACATCCCTCTAACATCCCTCTAACATCCCTCTATCTAACATCCCTCTATCTAACATCCCTCTATCTAACATCCCTCTATCTAACATCCCTCTATCTAACATCCCTCTATCTAACATCCCTCTATCTAACATCCCTCTATCTAACATCCCTCTATCTAACATCCCTCCATCTAACATCCCTCTATCTAACATCCCTCTATCTAACATCCCTCTAACATCCCTCTGTCTAACATCCCTCTAACATCCCTCTGTCTAACATCCCTCTAACATCCCTTCTGTCTAACATCCCTTCTGTCTAACATCCCTCTGTCTAACATCCCTCTGTCTAACATCCCTCTAACATCCCTCTGTCTAACATCCCTTCTGTCTAACATCCCTCTGTCTAACATCCCTCTGTCTAACATCCCTCTAACATCCCTCTGTCTAACATCCCTCTAACATCCCTCTGTCTAACATCCCTCTAACATCCCTCTAACATTCCTCTAACATCCCTCTAACATCCCTCTATCTAACATCCCTCTGTCTAACATCCCTCTGTCTAACATCCCTCTAACATCCCTCTATCTAACATCCCTCTATCTAACATCCCTCTATCTAATATCCCTCTAACATCCCTCTATCTAACATCCCTTCTGTCTAACATCCCTCTGTCTAACATCCCTCTATCTAACATCCCTCTATCCAACATCCCTCTATCTAACATCCCTCTATCTAACATCCCTCTATCTAACATCCCTCTGTCTAACATCCCTCTAACATCCCTCTGTCTAACATCCCTCTATCTAACATCCCTCTATCTAATATCCCTCTATCTAACATCCCTTCTGTCTAACATCCCTCTGTCTAACATCCCTCTGTCTAACATCCCTCTAACATCCCTCTATCTAACATCCCTCTGTCTAACATCCCTCTGTCTAACATCCCTCTAACATCCCTCTATCTAACATCCCTCTATCTAACATCCCTCTATCTAATATCCCTCTATCTAACATCCCTTCTGTCTAACATCCCTCTGTCTAACATCCCTCTGTCTAACATCCCTCTAACATCCCTCTATCTAACATCCCTCTGTCTAACATCCCTCTGTCTAACATCCCTCTGTCTAACATCCCTCTAACATCCCTCTATCTAACATCCCTCTATCTAACATCCCTCTATCTAATATCCCTCTAACATCCCTCTATCTAACATCCCTTCTGTCTAACATCCCTCTGTCTAACATCCCTCTATCTAACATCCCTCTATCCAACATCCCTCTATCTAACATCCCTCTATCTAACATCCCTCTATCTAACATCCCTCTGTCTAACATCCCTCTAACATCCCTCTGTCTAACATCCCTCTATCTAACATCCCTCTATCTAATATCCCTCTATCTAACATCCCTTCTGTCTAACATCCCTCTGTCTAACATCCCTCTAACATCCCTCTATCTAACATCCCTCTATCTAACATCCCTCTGTCTAACATCCCTCTGTCTAACATCCCTCTAACATCCCTCTATCTAACATCCCTCTATCTAACATCCCTCTATCTAATATCCCTCTAACATCCCTCTATCTAACATCCCTTCTGTCTAACATCCCTCTGTCTAACATCCCTCTATCTAACATCCCTCTATCCAACATCCCTCTATCTAACATCCCTCTATCTAACATCCCTCTATCTAACATCCCTCTGTCTAACATCCCTCTAACATCCCTCTGTCTAACATCCCTCTATCTAACATCCCTCTATCTAACATCCCTCTAACATCCCTCTAACATCCCTCTGTCTAACATCCCTCTATCCAACATCCCTCTATCTAACATCCCTCTGTCTAACATCCCTCTATCTAACATCCCTCTGTCTAACATCCCTCTAACATCCCTCTGTCTAACATCCCTCTGTCTAACATCCCTCTATCTAATATCCCTCTATCTAACATCCCTCTGTCTAACATCCCTCTAACATCCCTCTAACATCCCTCTGTCTAACATCCCTCTACCATCCCTCTGTCTAACATCCCTCTGTCTAACATCCCTCTGTCTAACATCCCTCTAACATCCCTCTATCTAACATCCCTCTAACATCCCTCTGTCTAACATCCCTCTATCTAACATCCCTCTATCCAACATCCCTCTATCTAACATCCCTCTATCTAACATCCCTCTATCTAACATCCCTCTATCTAACATCCCTCTGTCTAACATCCCTCTAACATCCCTCTGTCTAACATCCCTCTAACATCCCTCTGTCTAACATCCCTTCTGTCTAACATCCCTCTGTCTAACATCCCTCTGTCTAACATCCCTCTAACATCCCTCTGTCTAACATCCCTTCTGTCTAACATCCCTCTGTCTAACATCCCTCTGTCTAACATCCCTCTGTCTAACATCCCTCTAACATCCCTCTGTCTAACATCCCTCTAACATCCCTCTGTCTAACATCCCTCTAACATCCCTCTAACATTCCTCTAACATCCCTCTAACATCCCTCTATCTAACATCCCTCTGTCTAACATCCCTCTAACATCCCTCTATCTAACATCCCTCTATCTAACATCCCTCTATCTAATATCCCTCTAACATCCCTCTATCTAACATCCCTTCTGTCTAACATCCCTCTGTCTAACATCCCTCTATCTAACATCCCTCTATCTAACATCCCTCTACCATCCCTCTATCTAACATCCCTCTATCTAACATCCCTTCTGTCTAACATCCCTCTGTCTAACATCCCTCTATCTAACATCCCTCTATCTAACATCCCTCTATCTAACATCCCTCTAACATCCCTCTAACATTCCTCTAACATCCCTCTAACATCCCTCTATCTAACATCCCTCTGTCTAACATCCCTCTAACATCCCTCTATCTAACATCCCTCTATCTAACATCCCTCTATCTAACATCCCTTCTGTCTAACATCCCTCTGTCTAACATCCCTCTGTCTAACATCCCTCTAACATCCCTCTGTCTAACATCCCTCTAACATCCCTCTGTCTAACATCCCTCTAACATCCCTCTAACATTCCTCTAACATCCCTCTAACATCCCTCTATCTAACATCCCTCTGTCTAACATCCCTCTGTCTAACATCCCTCTAACATCCCTCTATCTAACATCCCTCTATCTAACATCCCTCTATCTAATATCCCTCTAACATCCCTCTATCTAACATCCCTTCTGTCTAACATCCCTCTGTCTAACATCCCTCTATCTAACATCCCTCTATCTAACATCCCTCTAACATCCCTCTGTCTAACATCCCTCTAACATCCCTCTATCTAACATCCCTCTATCTAACATCCCTCTAACATCCCTCTGTCTAACATCCCTCTATCTAACATCCCTCTATCCAACATCCCTCTATCTAACATCCCTCTATCTAACATCCCTCTATCTAACATCCCTCTGTCTAACATCCCTCTAACATCCCTCTGTCTAACATCCCTCTAACATCCCTCTGTCTAACATCCCTCTAACATCCCTCTAACATTCCTCTAACATCCCTCTAACATCCCTCTATCTAACATCCCTCTGTCTAACATCCCTCTGTCTAACATCCCTCTAACATCCCTCTATCTAACATCCCTCTATCTAACATCCCTCTATCTAATATCCCTCTAACATCCCTCTATCTAACATCCCTTCTGTCTAACATCCCTCTATCTAATATCCCTTCTGTCTAACATCCCTCTGTCTAACATCCCTCTGTCTAACATCCCTCTAACATCCCTCTGTCTAACATCCCTCTAACATCCCTCTGTCTAACATCCCTCTAACATCCCTCTAACATCCCTCTATCTAACATCCCTCTGTCTAACATCCCTCTAACATCCCTCTATCTAACATCCCTCTATCTAACATCCCTCTATCTAACATCCCTTCTGTCTAACATCCCTCTGTCTAACATCCCTCTGTCTAACATCCCTCTAACATCCCTCTGTCTAACATCCCTCTAACATCCCTCTGTCTAACATCCCTCTAACATCCCTCTAACATTCCTCTAACATCCCTCTAACATCCCTCTATCTAACATCCCTCTGTCTAACATCCCTCTGTCTAACATCCCTCTAACATCCCTCTATCTAACATCCCTCTATCTAACATCCCTCTATCTAATATCCCTCTAACATCCCTCTATCTAACATCCCTTCTGTCTAACATCCCTCTGTCTAACATCCCTCTATCTAACATCCCTCTATCTAACATCCCTCTAACATCCCTCTGTCTAACATCCCTCTAACATCCCTCTATCTAACATCCCTCTATCTAACATCCCTCTAACATCCCTCTGTCTAACATCCCTCTAACATCCCTCTATCTAACATCCCTCTATCTAACATCCCTCTAACATCCCTCTGTCTAACATCCCTCTATCTAACATCCCTCTATCCAACATCCCTCTATCTAACATCCCTCTATCTAACATCCCTCTATCTAACATCCCTCTGTCTAACATCCCTCTAACATCCCTCTGTCTAACATCCCTCTAACATCCCTCTGTCTAACATCCCTCTAACATCCCTCTAACATTCCTCTAACATCCCTCTAACATCCCTCTATCTAACATCCCTCTGTCTAACATCCCTCTGTCTAACATCCCTCTAACATCCCTCTATCTAACATCCCTCTATCTAACATCCCTCTATCTAATATCCCTCTAACATCCCTCTATCTAACATCCCTTCTGTCTAACATCCCTCTATCTAATATCCCTTCTGTCTAACATCCCTCTGTCTAACATCCCTCTGTCTAACATCCCTCTAACATCCCTCTGTCTAACATCCCTCTAACATCCCTCTGTCTAACATCCCTCTAACATCCCTCTAACATTCCTCTAACATCCCTCTAACATCCCTCTATCTAACATCCCTCTGTCTAACATCCCTCTGTCTAACATCCCTCTAACATCCCTCTATCTAACATCCCTCTATCCAACATCCCTCTATCTAACATCCCTCTATCTAACATCCCTCTATCTAACATCCCTCTGTCTAACATCCCTCTAACATCCCTCTGTCTAACATCCCTCTAACATCCCTCTATCTAACATCCCTCTAACATCCCTCTGTCTAACATCCCTCTAACATCCCTCTATCTAACATCCCTCTACCATCCCTCTATCTAACATCCCTCTACCATCCCTCTATCTAACATCCCTCTGTCTAACATCCCTCTGTCTAACATCCCTCTATCTAACATCCCTCTGTCTAACATCCCTCTAACATCCCTCTAACATCCCTCTGTCTAACATCCCTCTACCATCCCTCTGTCTAACATCCCTCTGTCTAACATCCCTCTGTCTAACATCCCTCTAACATCCCTCTAACATCCATCTAACATCCCTCTAACATCCCTCTAACATCCCTCTGTCTAACATCCCTCTATCTAACATCCCTCTACCATCCCTCCATCTAACATCCCTCTATCTAACATCCCTCTGTCTAACATCCCTCTGTCTAACATCCCTCTATCTAACATCCCTCTATCTAACATCCCTCTACCTAACATCCCTCTATCTAACATCCCTCTAACATCCCTCTGTCTAACATCCCTCTGTCTAACATCCCTCTAACATCCCTCTATCTAACATCCCTCTGTCTAACATCCCTCTATCTAACATCCCTCTAACATCCCTCTGTCTAACATCCCTCTATCTAACATCCCTCTAACATCCCTCTGTCTAACATCCCTCTACCATCCCTCTATCTAACATCCCTCTGTCTAACATCCCTCTGTCTAACATCCCTCTATCTAACATCCCTCTATCTAACATCCCTCTATCTAACATCCCTCTATCTAACATCCCTCTACCATCCCTCTATCTAACATCCCTCTGTCTAACATCCCTCTGTCTAACATCCCTCTAACATCCCTCTAACATCCCTCTAACATCCCTCTAACATCCCTCTAACATCCCTCTATCTAACATCCCTCTATCTAACATCCCTCTGTCTAACATCCCTCTAACATCCCTCTAACATCCCTCTACCATCCCTCTGTCTAACATCCCTCTACCATCCCTCTGTCTAACATCCCTCTGTCTAACATCCCTCTGTCTAACATCCCTCTAACATCCCTCTAACATCCATCTAACATCCCTCTAACATCCCTCTGTCTAACATCCCTCTATCTAACATCCCTCTACCATCCCTCCATCTAACATCCCTCTATCTAACATCCCTCTGTCTAACATCCCTCTGTCTAACATCCCTCTATCTAACATCCCTCTATCTAACATCCCTCTACCTAACATCCCTCTATCTAACATCCCTCTATCTAACATCCCTCTATCTAACATCCCTCTATCTAACATCCCTCTAACATCCCTCTGTCTAACATCCCTCTGTCTAACATCCCTCTAACATCCCTCTATCTAACATCCCTCTAACATCCCTCTATCTAACATCCCTCTGTCTAACATCCCTCTATCTAACATCCCTCTAACATCCCTCTGTCTAACATCCCTCTAACATCCCTCTGTCTAACATCCCTCTGTCTAACATCCCTCTGTCTAACATCCCTCTATCTAACATCCCTCTGTCTAACATCCCTCTATCTAACATCCCTCTGTCTACCATCCCTCTGTGTCTATCCCTCCCAATTACACTATCAGATATAAAATCACCATAATATAGGCTGAGCAAAACTGACTGTTGAGAATATAGGCTGAGTAAAACTGACTGTACCCTGTCATTTGGCTATGACAGAGCGCAAAATAAAAAGTAATTGTAAACTTACAAGAGAGAGCCAGAGATGATCGCTGCTCGAACATCTACAGTGATTTAAATGTCTGTTGACCAACTGTCAGATTTCTCTCCCCTCGGGCAAGGTTGTTGGCGTAGGCGTCCAGATCTACAGATCGTTTGGCTTGAACGGATCTCACCAATATCTTGACCTAAAAAATATCATAACGCTTTACTTGAACTAACATCAAATGACTTTATGACTCATGTACTGTTATGACATCAATAAAACCCTCTAAGGTCCAAGGGCCCGGGCCTGGGTTTCTAACGAGCTAAACTATGGAATTGCTTTAAGATGGAAATACCATGGATAAATTACCTATTATATTTGGAATTGCTTTAAGATGGCCATACCAAGGATACTTTAGCTATTAGATTTGGAATTGCTTTAAGATGGCCATACCATGGATAAATTAGCTATTAGATTTGGAATTGCTTTAAGATGGCCATACCATGGATAAATTAGCTATTAGATTTGGTATTGCTTTAAGATGGCCATACCATGGATAAATTACCTATTAGATTTGGAATTGCTTTAAGATGGCCATACCAAGGATACTTTAGCTATTAGATTTGGAATTGCTTTAAGATGGCCATACCATGGATAAATTAGCTATTAGATTTGGAATTGCTTTAAGATGGCCATACCATGGATAAATTAGCTATTAGATTTGGTATTGCTTTAAGATGGCCATACCATGGATAAATTAGCTATTTGATTTGGTATTGAGGTTTGACTGGTCTGTTCCCATGAGGAAGAGGAGGTTATTAGAAAAGGAAGATGAGTGACCGATCATTCTTTTGTCTGATGAAGGTGTCTTTCTGTACAACATCACGACCAGGGAATGACTAGAGCTGTCTCTATGTTTGTGTATATGTATGTCTGTCTGTATGTATATTCAACACTGTACCTATGTCAAAACAATATTAATATTAATATTAAGACAATGTAATAATTCCATATGGAGCATTCGGGAAAAGAAACATACATTGGACCAGTGCTGTTGTTAATTCTACAGGAACGTGACCAGCGGTCAAGAAATCAAATGGTAAAAAGTAGTATTAGGTGATGTTTGCCCGAGAAGCCGGGGTATTGGAGGATATAGTATTGGCACGGGTGATGTTGGTCTTGAGACTACGCGGAGGGCCGGCAAACCGTGCAAGTACATTCTTCGAGGGCATTATCACTTTTATACAACGGGTTAACAAAATTATTAAAATAATGATTGACTTATTTTTATTTAAAAAAAAACATTTTAATGAATTTATTCATACTATTTCATCCTTCCACTAAATATAGTCCTGACAAATGTGTGGTTGCTACCCAAGCCGGCTGGTCAATCGTTCTATCTGTTCGGTTGCTAGACACGCAACCCAGTCGTTCAGTATTTTTTTGTTCTATACCTATGGACGCGACTCAGTCATTATGTAAGGAAGTCTGTGTGTAGCTGGTGAATAGGAGTCAGGCGCAGGACAGCAGATATGAGTAAATAAACATATTCTACTCAATATATAAACAAATGCAATACAAAAAAAACAGAGCCCACAATAACGGACCTTCCTACATAGAAACAATCACAAACAAACAAACATGGGGGAACAGAGGGTTAAATAATGAACAGGTAATTGGGTGAGTGAAACCAGGTGTGATAGACAAAGACAAAACAAATGGAAAATGAAAAGTGGATCGGCGATGGTTAGAAGGCCGCTGACGTCAACCGCCGAACGTCGCCCGAACAAGGACAGGGACCGACTTCGGCAGTAGTCGTGACACGTTAATTCTAAATGTTCCGACGGCTGGCAACGTTCTTATCCCTTGCTTGCTACGGATAACTTACAGTCACCTCAAACAGTGCAGTCAGAATAACAGCAAAGTAGCTGCCTTTCAGATTGTTTAAGCTGTCTTCTATAGATGTTTTTCGTTACATCAAGAACAATGAGTTAATGATGTGTGATTTCACCTGGTAACTTTTTCTTTCTCACCAGGCCACTGTTCAGAAGAGATAGCCAACTACACAGCTAACACTTCAAACTAAAGCTGGAATGACAACTAGCTGCATTTTGTGTTTTTCTACTGACATTTATTTGTATATATCAATAAACATTATAGTGATTCATGATTTCGATTTGCTGAGAAAATCTGCAAGTCTGTCTCGTCCCGACTCTCCAACGTGTTCATTACCATACAGCTGGTGATTAAATGTCGATATTGATGTTGCAAATGTCGGTTATTACCAATCTCTGCTGTTGATAACACAGTGTTAGTCTAAGAGAAATGTGAGATAATGTCTACATGCTTTTTATAGTGGAGATCTCATATATAAATTGCCTGGCTGGGCTGATAAGACAGTGGATTGCGCAGTCAAATGGAAAATAATAAATAGGCATTTTAACGTCATAGATTTAGCCGGTGGTGACTTGTGGAATACATTCTAGCTGGAATGAAGTTTTAACCAATCAGCATCCACGATTAGACCCACCCGTTGTGTAAACAGGGAATGGGTTGCCATTTGGATTCTAGCCCAGGCAAGACCCATCACTGATGGACGTATACATTCCATGTGTTCCAAAATGGCACCATATTCCCTTTCGCAGTGCACTACAGTTGACCAGAGCCCCATTGGTCGTAGTCAACAGTAGTGCACTATATAGGGAATATGGTGCAATTTTGGACTCATTAATGATTCCCCCGGACTTATAGAAAGAGTCTGAAGGAAGCTGTTTCAATGTTGCTAGGTTACGTGGCAGAGCAGACAACATCATCCTCTAGAACATCGATTCCCACAGCATCAAAGAGTATATACCCATATCTCTCTGCAAAATTAATGAAATATCACACCTAACATTCTCGTTATGTAAGCTGTAAATTGAAATTCATAAAATGTATACATCAAGAAAGTAAAAAATTCAGAGAAATCAGCTAGTGAGTAGCTTAGCTTCTGGCTGGAGGAGTCTTACACTTCTGGGGGAAAAAAAGAGGTGAAAGAGAGAAGATAGGAGAGTAGAGACCTGAGGAGACAGAGAGTAGAGACCTGAGGACACAGAGAGGAGAGACCTGAGGACACAGAGAGGAGAGACCTGAGCACACAGAGAGGAGAGACCTGAGGAGACCGAGAGGAGAGACCTGAGCACACAGAGAGGAGAGACCTGAGGACACAGAGAGGAGAGACCTGAGCACACAGAGAGGAGAGACCTGAGGAGACCGAGAGGAGAGACCTGAGCACACAGAGAGGAGAGACCTGAGGAGACAGAGAGGAGAGACCTGAGCACACAGAGAGGAGAGACCTGAGGAGACAGAGGAGAGACCTGAGCACACAGAGAGGAGAGACCCGAGGAGACAGAGAAGAGAAAAGAGACCTGAGGAGACAGAGAAGAGAGACCTGAGCACACAGAGAGTAGAGACCCGAGGAGACAGAGAAGAGAAAAGAGACCTGAGGAGACAGAGAAGAGAGACCTGAGGACACAGAGAGGAGAGACCTGAGCACACAGAGAGTAGAGACCCGAGGAGACAGAGAAGAGAAAAGAGACCTGAGGAGACAGAGAAGAGAGACCTGAGGAGACAGAGAAGAGAGGAGAGACATGAGTACACATAGAGGAGAAAGGAGGGTGGAGACCTGAGGAGACAGAGAAGAGAGGATAGACCTGAGGAGAGGAGAGGAGAGGAGAGGAGAGGAGTTACTTAAGGAGAAAGAGAGGAGAGACCTGAGGAGACAGGGTAGATAAAGGAGAGTAGAGACCTGAGGAGCCAGAGAGGAGAGACTGGAGGACACAGAGAGGAGAGACCTGAGGAGACAGAGAAGAGAGAACAGACCTGAGGAGACAGAGAGGAGAGACCTTGGGGCACAGAGAGGAGAGAAGAGAGACCCGAGGAGACAGAGAGGATAAAAGGGAGGAGAGACCTGAGGAGACAGAGAGGAGAGGAGAAACCTGAAGCGACAGAGGAGAGAAGAGAGCTGAGACAGAGAGGTGAGTAGAGACCTGAGGAGACAGAGCGGAGTGGAGAGACCCGAGGAGACAGATAAGAGAAGAGAGACCTGAGGAGACAGAGAGGAGAGTATAGACCAGAGGAGTCAGAGAGGAGAGTAGGGACCTGAGGAGACAGAGAAGAGAGAGGAGAGTACCCGAGGAGGAGGGAGAGAGATAATGTAGTAGGTAGGTTATATTGGGTAACATTGCATGGCAAGATGAATAGCTAGTCATAAGATTGAATATCCTTTCTTCTAGGTGTATAATTTGTGTTGTGAGATAAGAAGTCAATTGAATTAAATGTCATTCTCAGGAATAATGTACAACCAGTGTGACGCACATCGCTCATTCATAGACAGTTCATGTGGCACTGGCACTGTTTGGTTACTATTTGGTTATTATTTGATTATTAATTGGTTAATATTCAGTTAATATTTGGTTATTATTTGATTATTATTTGGTTATTATTTGATTATTAATTGGTTATTATTCAGTTAATATTTGGTTATTATTTGGTTATTAATTGGTTATTATTTGGTTAATATTTCGTTATAATTTGGTTAATATTTGGTTATTATTTGATTATTATTTGGTTACTAGTTGGCTATTATTTGGTTATTATTTGTTTAATATTTGGTTATTATTCAGTTATTATATGGTTACTATTTCCACTGAGTGTTATGTTCACACAGTCGTTGCTGAATCACTGGGAATTTCGGGCCCCAAGATGGTTCCTTCTTGGCGTTCGTTCTGCAGGTACAACAACAATGTGAGAAACGGTTGTAAAATGATGATGACAGTTTTGTTTATGACTGGCCTTGGTGTTGGCTGGGAACTGTTTGGCTGGTAGTTTTGTCGGCTGGCCTGGACTGTGTGTGTGTGTGTGTGTGTGTGTGTGTGTGTGTGTGTGTGTGTGTGTGTGTGTGTGTGTGTGTGTGTGTGTGTGTGCGTGTGCTCTCTCCCTTTGTTTCTGTGAGCATCCTCAGCAGCAGAGACCTGATTGATCATTGGCTGCAGGAAAAACAAAACACACACACACACACACACACTGTGGGTAAAACAAACAAACAATGGAACCCGTCTCTAGGGGGAGAAGGCTGAAATTAATGAGCAAACATTTTATTGGCATTATTTTCATGTTGATTAATTTGCTTTTCCCCCCAAAGTTCCCTGTCAAGCTGTGGAGTGGAGTTTGGGCAGCCCCAGTAAACAAACAGCACAGAAGCTAAGATACAATATTTGTTCACTGGGCAGAATCCCAAGCAGGCAATGCATTTTATAGAACAGGTTGTTCAGATTCCGGACGCTGATTGGTTGATAGCACCACCACCGCCTTAACGCCTGTTAATCCATTTTTTAAAAGAGCATCCACTAGTCCCACCAGCCCAACCAGTCAATTTATAATCTCCCCTGGGGGGGAAAAAATTGCATATTTCCACATGCTACCTGCCTGGCATTTAGTTTGGTACAGCGGGGGTTAATTTAATCCTCGCTGTGTTACTTTTTCCGACCTTGCGGAATCTCCACCGTGCCATGACAGCTTCTCTATGCCAGGTGAATTAATTCATCAGGGTCATTATAATGGATATGTAACGGCTTTCCTCTTCCTCTTCATCAGAAGAGGAGGAGCAGGGATTGAACCAAAATGCAGCGGATTGTGAAGACATAATTTATTAAACAAGACGGGAAAAACACGAAACGAAATACACTTGGATAAACTAACAAAATAACAAACGGTGTAGACAGACCTGGACGACGGACTCACATAACACGAATAACGCACGAACAGGGAATATAGCCTACACATAAATAAAAAAAGAAGAACAAACAAACCGAAAACAGTCCCGTGTGGCGCAACGACATACACAAACACAGGAGACAATCACCCACAACGAACACTGTGACAACGCCTACCTAAATATGACTCTTAATTAGAGGAACGCCAAACACCTGCCTCTAATTAAGAGCCATACCAGGCAACCCATAAACCAACATAGAAACAGAAAACATAGAATGCCCACCCAAACTCACGTCCTGACCAACTAACACATACAACAAACTAACAGAAATAGGTCAGGAACGTGACAGGATATATCTAAATGAATGGCAATATATAATCTAAGGTAAAACAAATGAAAATGCACATAGTTTGCTGTCATTCCAGCTACTTAATGTGATGGTGTGTTAGCCATTAGTTGGCTAGCTAGTAGGAGAAGAAGACACGGAGGCTGTCCTTCATAACTATATTATTGGCTTGACAATCAGCTGGTTTTTTTTACCTATCTATACATCATTTATCAAATTCTTATTTGCTGAAGATCTTGTTGCCAAATTCTAAATTCTTTATTGAATAATTCTTTACTGAAATGATTGTCTCTCGCCATTATTGAACCTCTGCTAGCTTTTCTGCTAGCTCTCCCTGGAGTTATCACACACGTCCTTTATACCTTATTGCTTAATTACAGGTCAAACTGTAAAGGTAAAACGAAACATGTATATGAATATTAAGTTACGATAATTACATCAAATCAAAGTTGATTGGCCGCGTACACAAATGTGCAGATGTTATCACAGGTGCAGTGAAATGATAGCTCAAACAATCACTTCAAATGCGCACGTTTGTCCACTCACAAATAATTCCAGCTTCCTAACCCCAACAGTGCACTGTGCACCCGCAATTTGGTGAATGGAAAGAGGCATCTGCTACAAAACCTTTTACTGCAGTGGGTTAAATCAGGGTCACACAGGCTGTTTCTTGGTAGTGTTAAACAAATCTACTTTGAAACTAAAGTATACACCTCACATACATGGTTATGGGCTTAAAAAGAGACACCTGTGCCATGTCAGATATAGAGTTGAAATGTATTAACTTGTGAGTTTGCATCCCAATATAGCTCTAACAGTAATAGCTAGCAGTACTTCAACACATTACACATAATTCAAAAAGTGAAAAGAAAGAAATAATGAAAATATCAGAACGAGCAATGTCGGAGTCTGGAAAATAAAGAAATATATACAAATAAATAGATAGATATATACTCACTACCGTTCAAAAGTTTGATGTCACTTAGAAATGTCTGTGTTATTGAAAGAAAACACATTTGCTGTCCGTTAAAATAACATCAGATTGATCAGAATTACAGTCTAGACATTGTTAATGTTGTAAATTACTATTGTAGCTGGAAACGACTGATTTTAAATGGATTATCTACAGAGGCCCATTATCAGCAACCATCACTCCTGTGTTCCAATGGCACGTTGTGTTAGCTAATCCAACTTCATAATTTTAAATGGCTAATTGATCATTAGAAAACCATTTTTCAATTATGTTAGCACAGCTGAGAACTGATGTTCTGGTTAAAGAAGCAATAAAACTGGCCTTTAGACTAGTTGAGTATCTGGAGCATCAGCATTTGTGGGTTTGATTACAGGCTCAAAAACAAAGCAGTTTCTTCTGAAACTCGTCAGTCTATTCTTGTTCTGAAAAATGAAGGCTATTCCATGTGAGAAATTGCCAAGAAACTGAAGATCTGGTGCAATGCTGTGTACTTCTCCCTTCATAGAACAGCACAAACTGGCTCTAACCAGAAAAGAAAGAGGAGTGGGAGGCCCCGGTGCACAACTGAGCAAGAGGACAAGTCCATTAGAGTGTCTAGTTTGAGAAACAGACTTTTCACAAGTCCCCAAGTGGCAGCTTCATTAAATAGTACCCGCAAAACACCAGTCTCAACGTCAACAGTGAAGTGGCGACTCCGGGATGCTGGCCTTCTAGGCAGAGTTGCAAAGAAAAGCCATATCTCAGACTTGCCAATAAAAATAAAAGATTAAGATGGGCAAAATAAGAAGAGGATAATATAAAACAATAGATCTAGTAAAAGATAATACAAAGAAAAAACCAACAGTTCTTTTGTATTTGTTGTACCATCATCTTTGAAATGTAAGATAAGGCCATAATGTATTATTCCAGCCCAGGTACAATGTAGATTTTGGCCACTAGATGGCAGCAGTGTATGTGGAAAGTTTTAGACTGATCCAACAAACCATTGCATTTCTGTTCAAAATGTTGTATCAAGACAGCCCAAATGTGCCTAATTTGTTTATTCATTACTTTTCATGTTCGAGAATAGTGAACTCTCCTCAAACAATAGCATGTTATTATTTCACTGTAATAGCTACTGTAAATTGGACAGTGCAGTTAGATTACAAAGAATTTAAGATTTCTGCCAATATCAGATATGTCTATGTGCTAGGAAACGTTCTTGCTACTTACAACCTCATGCTAATCGCATTAGTCTATGTTAGCTCAACCGTCCCATGGAAGGGACACTGATCCCGAAGAAGGCCCCTTTGGTTCCCAGCATACCAAGGTGTTCACAGGGTTAAAGGGGTATATCGATCTCTCCAGGGTGCGACTAATAAGTTGGGCGATTTGTTCTCTGTCCACAAGGGGGTACCCCTCCCCATAGGTGGCTCATGACTGGGAGTTAATTGTGATTAACAAGAAATTAGCTGGAGCTGAGAGCCCAGCTAGGCTGCCCCCAGGGCGCCATGGCAACGAACAATGCAGATACGCGTGTAAATGTCAAGCATTTGAGCTCTGGTGCCAAGAAACATTTATTTTCAGTGCTTTGTGAGGGATTATGTTCCTACAGGGGGCTTTTAGAGCAGGGACTTTCATTCTCTACGTTAAAAGGGTACATGGCCGCTATCTTGTGCTTGTCATGTAGAAATTGACAGACCCTCACCAGGGACCCAGCCCCTGGTCGTTCGTTTCCTGAAAGGTGTATTTCGTCTGTAGTGGCTTCCTTTCCTCTTTACCATAGCCCCTGCCCTAGCCTGAAAGCAGGGTTGTTTCAGACGCATACAGTCCACACTCAAGGTTTCCAAACGGCCAAAACATGAAATGAAATCCAGGGTTATGGTGCGATTAAAAAGGTTTATTCTACTTATATTTAACAAAAAATGATTATCCAGTCAATTTAAAGCAGAGATTACTTGACATGGAAAATACATAATATGACCTGTTTGTTTGTCTGTCTGGTCAAAAGACGATACCACTCCCGCGTCTAGCTAGGACTCCTCCCCCCGAAGGCCCTACTTCCTGCCTTTATCACTAACACACTGACCACAGTACAATGAATGAGCAAGAGGGGGGGCCAAAAACTAAGTTACACTAACAACAAATGAATACATCTTAATCAGGTAAATATAAATCATAAAGGTACGTAGCTAATCTTTCATCATAAACATTAATATTTAATATATTTACACAAACGTACACGGAGCTCTGTATGTTATGTCTTTTATACAAATATGTCAAAAATAGGCTCTAACATACCGGCCCCTAATTGTTTACTGCACAATTACTTAATATTCAAACATAGAGCCAATACTAAAAACATTCTATACCAGAGCACTATTACAGTTTATAGCTATATACAAATATACAAGGTCCCATATAGGAAAAAGAGTTCATACATCTCAGTCTGAGTTGAAGTGTTCAGCTTCCAAAAAAGGTCAAGAGTTTGACGTCCAAAAATGTATGGCTACGACATCAAGGAATCAGAGGTGCACGTGATTCAAAGATGGAGCACCGTGTGTGTGTGTCTTACTCCGTCGCCTCAAGGAGCAGACAGAGTTTATTGATAGGTCTCTGTAAGATATTGGTCTTAACCATGACGCTCCGGACAAGACATTTGGCCCCTGGCAAAGCATCCACCACACGCCCCATTAGCCAAGAGTTCCTTGAGGCGGTGTCATTGATGATGACCACAAGTACACCAGGACTGAAGTTTCTCTTAGTTTTGTTCCACTTATTCCGCTCCTGCATAATTGGAAGATACTTCCTGATCCATCTCTTCCAGAAGAGGTCAGGGATATATTGTACTTGTTTCTATCTCCTTTGTGAGTATAGGTCACTTCTCTGGAATAGTCCTTGTGGACTGGCTTCGCTTTCAGATGAAGCAGATGGTTCGGAGTCAGGGGTTCTAGATTATTAGGTGTCACGGTTTTTCTAAAGTAGAACCCAGAAGCAGACCAGGACAAGGAGAGTGGGACGAAGGTGAGTATTTATTTACAAGTTTAAATGTAGAGGTAGAAAGATCCAGGTGGTGGAGCGGGCAGCGGAGGTGAGTTGATGGGAATGAATAGGCAGATCCAAGGGAGTAACAGAAGCCACCGACGACCAGGCAGGAATGGGGTGAGTGTTCCGGGTGAATTATGTTCATGGCTAACGATCCGGCAGGGAATGGATGTCAGGTCAGAGCTCATGAAGTGGAGGGATGATGATCAGGACCAGGTGTGCAGATAGCTGATGGGATACAGGCCCCACAAACCGCGGACCCAGCTTCCGGCAGAGCAGGCGGAGGGGCAGGTTTCGGGTCGAGAGCCAGACCCTGTCCTCTGGTATGAACACCGGGGCCTCACTGCGGCGACGGTCTGCGCCAATTTTCTGGCGCCTTATGGCGCGCTGAAGGTGGACGTGGGCTGCCTCCCAGGTTTCCTCAGCGCGCCGAAACCAATTGTCCACCGCAGGAGCCTCGGTCTGGCTCTGATGCCAAGGAGCCAGAACCGGCTGATACCCTAATACACATTGAAAAGGAGTGAGGTTAGTGGAAGAGTGACGTAGCGAGTTCTGGGCCATCTCTGCCCAGGGCACAAACTTCGCCCACTCCCCTGGCCGGTCCTGGCAATAGGACCGCAAAAACCTGCCCACATCCTGGTTAACTCTCTCCACCTGCCCATTACTCTCGGGGTGAAAACCTGAGGTAAGACTAACCGAGATCCCCAGACGTTCCATGAACGCCTTCCAGACCCTTGATGTGAACTGGGGACCCCGATCAGACACTATATCCTCAGGCACCCCATAGTGCCGGAAAACGTGTGTAAACAGGGCCTCTGCAGTTTGTAAGGCCGTTGGGAGACCGGGCAACGGGAGGAGACGACAGGACTTCGAAAACCGATCCACAACGACCAGGATCGTGGTGTAACCCTGTGAAGGTGGAAGATCAGTCAAAAAATCCACCGACAGGTGCGACCATGGCCGTTGAGGAACAGGTGAAGGTTGAAGCTTACCTCTGGGCAGGTGTCTAGGAGCCTTGCACTGGGCGCACACCGAGCAGGAGGAAACATAAATCCTCACGTCCTTAGCTAAAGTGGGCCACCAGTACCTCCCATCAAGACAGCGCATCGTCCGACCTATCCCAGGATGACCAGAGGAGGGTGACGTGTGAGCCCAATAGATCAATCGGTCGCGGACAGCAGACGGAACGTACAGACGACCAGCTGGACACTCAGGAGGAGAGGGCTCTGCACGTGACGCCCGCTCAATGTCCGCGTCCAGCTCCCACACTACTGGCGCCACCAAATACGAAGCTGGGAGTATGGCAGTGGGATCCATGGACCGCTCCTCTGTGTCATACAGCCGAGACAATGCGTCTGCCTTGACGTTCTGGGAGCCTGGTCTGTAAGTAAGGGTAAACACAAAACGAGTGAAAAACATGGCCCACCTTGCCTGACGAGGATTCAGTCTTTTCGCCTGCCGGATGTACTCCAGATTGCGGTGGTCAGTCCAGATGAGAAAAGGGTGTTTAGCCCCCTCAAGCCAATGCCTCCACGCCTTCAAGGCCTGTACGACAGCTAAACAGCTCCCGGTCCCCCACATCATAGTTTCGCTCCGCCGAGCTGAGCTTCTTCGAAAAGAAAGCACAGGGGCGAAGCTTCAGTGGCACACCCGAACGCTGAGAGAGCACTGCTCCTATCCCAGCTTCGGATGCGTCCACCTCCACTATGAATGGCAAAGAGGGATCCGGATGAGCCAACACAGGCACCGAGGTAAACAGAGTCTTCAGGTGTCCAAAAGCCCTGTTCGCCTCAGCCGACCACTGCAAGCGCGCCGGGACCCCCTTTAGCAGTGAGGTAATGGGAGCAGCCACCTGACCAAAACCCCGGATAAATCTCCGGTAGTAATTGGCAAACCCTAAAAAACGCTGCACCTCCTTTACCGTGGTTGGAGTCGGCCAATTACGCATGGCTGTAATGCGGTCGCTCTCCATTTCCACTCCTGAAGTGGAAATCCGATGCCCTAGGAAGGAGATGGATTGTTGGAACCACTACACCCTGCCCATCCCTAAAGATCTCATCTACAAATGATTGGAAAACTGATGGAGCATTCATTAACCCATATGGCATGACAAGGTACTCATAATGACCTGAGGTGGTGCTAAATGCTGTCTTCCACTCATCACCCTTCCGAATACGCACCAGATTGTACGCACTCCTGAGATCCAATTTTGTGAAGAAGCGTGCCCCGTTCATTAACTCAATAACTGTATTTAAGAGAGGTAACGGGTAACTATATTTCACCGTGATTTTATTGAGATCTCGATAATCAATGCACGGGCGTAAACCGCCATCCTTCTTCTCACAAAAAAGAAACTCGAAGAGGCTGGTGAAATGGATCGCTGAATGAACCCCTGACGCAGGGATTCAGAGATATATGTATCCATAGCTACCGTCTCCGCTTGCGACAGGGGATACACGTGACTCCTGGGATATGCAGCGTCTACCAGGAGATCTATCGCACAATCCCCCCGTCGATGGGGTGGTAATTGAGTCGCCTTCTTTTTACAGAAGGCGAGAGCCAAGTCGGCATATTCAGGGGGAATGCGCAAGGTGGAGACCTGGTCTGGACTTTCCACCGTAGTAGCACCAACGGAAAACCCTAAACACCTACCTGAGCACTCTCGCGACCACCCTGTGAGAGCCCTCTGTGGCCAAGAAACAGTGGGGTTATGACAAGTTAACCAGGGTAGGCCTAGCACCACAGAATACGCAGGAGAATCAATAAGGAAAAGACTAATCTTCTCCTTGTGACCCTCCTGCGTTATCATACACAAAGGTGCGGTGACCTCCCTGATAAACCCTGAACCTAATGGTCGACTATCTAAGGCATGAATAGGGAAAGGCATATCCACAGAAACAATAGGGATCCCTAAACTATAAGCTAAATCTTTATTAATGAAATTCCCAGCTGCGCCTGAATCTACTAGCGCCTTATACTGGGAATGCAGGGAAAAATCCGGAAAAGTGACAGAGACAAACATTAGTGCGACAGAGGGCTCTGGATGAGAATGGTGCCTACTCACCTGGGGTGATGCTAGAGTGCCCTGCGTGCCTTCTCTATTCCCAGAGGAACCAACCCGGCACCGACCAGCGGTGTGATCTCTGCGATCATAGATGGTGCTCGAGCGGGAACCCCCTCCGGTCTCCCTGCGCACCATCCCTCCCAATTCCATAGTTTCGGGAGAGAGGGTGCGGGAGGATGGAACAACCAGACCCCAATCTAGACGTCCACGAGTAGCCAGCATGTTGTCCAGCCTGATGGACATGTCCACCAGCTGATCGAAGTTGAGGGTGGTGTCTCTACAGGCCAGCTCCCGACGGACGTCCTCGCGTAGACTACAACGGTAATGGTCGATCAGGGCCCTGTCGCTCCATCCAGCGCCGGCAGCCAAGGTCCTAAACTCCAAGGCGAACTCCTGTGCACTCCTCTTCTCCTGCCTCAGATGATAGAGGAGCTCACCCGCCGATCTGCCTTCGGATGGGTGGTCGAATACCTTCCGGAAATGGCGGATGAACTCCTCAAAATGGTCCAACGCCGCATACTCCTCTCTACGCACAGCGCTGGCCCACTCCAGGGCTTTCCCGGTGAGGCATGAGATGAGGGCGTAACTCTTCTCACGGTCAGATGGTACTGGAGAGACCGTGGCCAGATATAAGTTCAGTTTTAGGAGAAAGCCCTGGCATCTGGCAGTATCTCCATTGTATCCGGTGGGTAGGGATAAATGGATCTGGAATGGATCTGGAAATACCGGTTGTGGTGGTAGAGGCGCTGGAAAAACTCCCTGTCTCTCCAAGCCATCCATATTCTGGACAATGCGATCCATGGCAGCGCTCAGACTGTCAATCTCCTCCGCTTGATCCATGACGCGTTCCTCTAGCTCCATGAACGAAGTGTCTCGTCCTGCTGACTTCATAGCATAGGTCAGGGATTCTGTCAGAGCTGTGTGTATAGGTGGCAGGGAAGTCAGGCGCAGGAGAGTTAAACTGAGTGTAATGGAGACTTTTAATAAATGTCCATTTAACAATGCTCCAAACACGAACAATTTACATACGTAAAAAATAAACATGGGTACGGGGACCCGTCGCACACCTATACATAAATAAACAACAGTTGACATAAAACAATCCCTGACAAAGACATGAGGGGAAACTGAGGGTTAAATACACAAGAGGTAATGGATGGGATTGAAAACAGGTGTGTGGGAAGACAAGACAAAAGCAATGGAAAATGAAAAATGGATCGATGATGGCTAGAAGACCGGTGACGTCGACCGCCGAACACCGCCCGAACAAGGAGAGGCAACGACTGCGGCAGAAGTCGTGACAGGACTAGAGTGTCTAATATTACACCCAACTGATTAGGTCTAGTGTCTAATAATACACCCAACTGATTAGGACTAGAGTGTCTAATATTACACCCAACTGATTAGGTCTAGTGTCTAATATTACACCCAACTGATTAGGACTAGAGTGTCTAATAATATACCCAACTCATTAGGACTAGAGTGTCTAATAATACACCCAACTGATTAGGTCTAGAGTGTCTAATAATACACCCAACTGATTAGGACTAGAGTGTCTAATAATACACCCAACTGATTAGGTCTAGAGTGTCTAATAATACACCCAACTGATTAGGACTAGTTTCTAATAATACACCCAACTGATTAGGTCTAGTTTCTAATAATACACCCAACTGATTAGGTCTAGAGTGTCTAATAACACACCCAACTGATTAGGTCTAGAGTGTCTAATAATACACCCAACTGATTAGGACTAGAGTGTCTAATAATACACCCAACTGATTAGGACTAGTGTCTAATAATACACCCAACTAATTAGGACTAGTGTCTAATAATACACCCAACTGATTAGGTTTAGAGTGTCTAATAATACACCCAACTGATTAGGACTAGAGTGTCTAATAACACACCCAACTGATTAGGTCTAGCGTGTCTAATAACACACCCAACTGATTAGGACTAGAGTGTCTAATAATACACCCAACTGATTAGGACTACAGTGTCTAATAATACACCCAACTGATTAGGACTAGAGTGTCTAATAATACACCCAACTGATTAGAACTAGAGTGTCTAATAATACACCCAACTGATTAGGACTAGAGTGTCTAATAATACACCCAACTGATTAGGTCTAGAGTTTCTAATAATACACCCAACTGATTAGGTCTAGAGTGTCTAATAATACACCCAACTGATTAGGTATAGAATCTCTAATAATACACCCAACTGATTAGGTATAGAGTCTCTAATAATACACCCAACTGATTAGGACTAGAGTGTCTAATAATACACCCAACTGATTAGGACTAGTGTCTAATAATACACCCAACTGATTAGGTCTAGAGTGTCTAATAATACACCCAACTGATTAGATCTAGAGTGTCTAATAATACACCCAACTGATTAGGTCTAGAGTGTCTAATAATACACCCAACTGATTAGATCTAGAGTGTCTAATAATACACCCAACTGATTAGAACTAGAGTGTCTAATAATACACCCAACTGATTAGAACTAGTGTCTAATAATACACCCAACTGATTAGAACTAGTGTCTAATAATACACCCAACTGATTAGGACTAGTGTCTAATAATACACCCAACTGATTAGGTCTAGATTGTCTAATAATACACCCAACTGATTAGAACTAATGTCTAATAATACACCCAACTGATTAGGTCTAGAGTGTCTAATAATACACCCAACTGATTAGAACTAGTGTCTAATAATACACCCAACTGATTAGGACTAGTGTCTAATAATACACCCAACTGATTAGGTCTAGATTGTCTAATAATACACCCAACTGATTAGAACTAATGTCTAATAATACACCCAACTGATTAGGTCTAGAGTGTCTAATAATACACCCAACTGATTAGGACTAGAGTGTCTAATAATACACCCAACTGATTAGGACTAGTGTCTAATAATACACCCAACTGATTAGGTCTAGTGTGTCTAATAATACACCCAACTGATTAGGACTAGTGTCTAATAATACACCCAACTGATTAGGACTAGAGTGTCTAATAATACACCCAACTGATTAGGACTAGAGTGTCTAATAATACACCCAACTGATTAGAACTAGTGTCTAATAATACACCCAACTGATTAGATCTAGAGTGTCTAATAATATACCCAACTGATTAGGACTAGTGTCTAATAAGACACCCAACTGATTAGGACTAGAGTGTCTTATAATACACCCAACTGATTAGATCTAGAGTGTCTAATAACACACCCAACTGATTAGGTCTAGATTGTCTAATAATACACCCAACTGATTAGAACTAGTGTGTCTAATAATACACCCAACTGATTAGAACTAGAGTGTCTAATAATACACCCAACTGATTAGGTCTAGAGTGTCTAATAATACACCCAACTGATTAGGTATAAGGTCTCTAATAATACACCCAACTGATTAGGACTAGTGTCTAATAAAACACCCAACTGATTAGAGTTAGTGTCTAATAATACACCCAACTGATTAGGTCTAGAGTGTCTAATAATACACCCAACTGATTAGGACTAGAGTGTCTAATAATACACCCAACTGATTAGGACTAGAGTGTCTAATAATACACCCAACTGATTAGGTCTAGTGTCTAATAATACACCCAACTGATTAGGACTAGTGTCTAATAATACACCCAACTGATTAGAACTAGTGTCTAATAATACACCCAACTGATTAGGACTAGAGTGTCTAATAATACACCCAACTGATTAGGACTAGAGTGTCTAATAATACACCCAACTGATTAGGACTAGAGTGTCTAATAATACACCCAACTGATTAGGACTAGAGTGTCTAATAATACACCCAACTGATTAGGACTAGAGTGTCTAATAATACACCCAACTGATTAGGACTAGAGTGTCTAATAATACACCCAACTGATTAGGACTAGTGTCTAATAATACACCCAACTGATTAGGTCTAGAGTGTCTAATAATACACCCAACTGATTAGGACTAGAGTGTCTAATAATACACCCAACTGATTAGGACTAGAGTGTCTAATAATACACCCAACTGATTAGGACTAGAGTGTCTAATAATATACCCAACTGATTTGGTCTAGAGTGTCTAATAATATACCCAACTGATTAGGTCTAGAGTGTCTTATAATACACCCAACTGATTAGGACTAGAGTGTCTAATAACACACCCAACTGATTAGGTCTAGAGTGTCTAATAATATACCCAACTGATTAGGTCTAGTGTGTCTTATAATACACCCAACTGATTAGGACTAGAGTGTCTAATAACACACCCAACTGATTAGGTCTAGTGTGTCTAATAATACACCCAGCTGATTAGAACTAGTGTCTAATAATACACCCAACTGAGAACTAGTGTCTAATAATACACCCAACTGATTAGGACTAGAGTGTCTAATAATACACCCAACTGATTAGGTCTAGAGTGTATAATATTACACCCAACTGATTAGGACTAGAGTGTCTAATAATACACCCAACTGATTAGGTATAGAGTCTCTAATAATACACCCAGCTGATTAGGTCTAGTGTCTAATAATATACCCAACTGATTAGGACTAGAGTGTCTAATAATACACCCAACTGATTAGGTATAGAGTCTCTAATAATACACCCAGCTGATTAGGTCTAGTGTCTAATAATATACCCAACTGATTAGGACTAGAGTGTCTAATAATACACCCAACTGATTAGGTCTAGAGTGTATAATATTACACCCAACTGATTAGGACTAGAGTGTCTAATAATACACCCAACTGATTAGGTCTAGTGTCTAATAATACACCCAACTGATTAGGACTAGTGTCTAATAATACACCCAACTGATTAGGTCTAGATTGTCTAATAATACACCCAACTGATTAGAACTAGTGTCTAATAATACACCCAACTGATTAGGACTAGTGTCTAATAATACACCCAACTGATTAGAACTAGTGTCTAATAATACACCCAACTGATTAGGACTAGAGTGTCTAATAATACACCCAACTGATTAGGACTAGAGTGTCTAATAATACACCCAACTGATTAGGACTAGAGTGTCTAATAATACACCCAACTGATTAGGACTAGAGTGTCTAATAATACACCCAACTGATTAGGACTAGAGTGTCTAATAATACACCCAACTGATTAGGACTAGAGTGTCTAATAATACACCCAACTGATTAGGACTAGTGTCTAATAATACACCCAACTGATTAGGTCTAGAGTGTCTAATAATACACCCAACTGATTAGGACTAGAGTGTCTAATAATACACCCAACTGATTAGGACTAGAGTGTCTAATAATACACCCAACTGATTAGGACTAGAGTGTCTAATAATATACCCAACTGATTTGGTCTAGAGTGTCTAATAATATACCCAACTGATTAGGTCTAGAGTGTCTTATAATACACCCAACTGATTAGGACTAGAGTGTCTAATAACACACCCAACTGATTAGGTCTAGAGTGTCTAATAATATACCCAACTGATTAGGTCTAGTGTGTCTTATAATACACCCAACTGATTAGGACTAGAGTGTCTAATAACACACCCAACTGATTAGGTCTAGTGTGTCTAATAATACACCCAGCTGATTAGAACTAGTGTCTAATAATACACCCAACTGAGAACTAGTGTCTAATAATACACCCAACTGATTAGGACTAGAGTGTCTAATAATACACCCAACTGATTAGGTCTAGAGTGTATAATATTACACCCAACTGATTAGGACTAGAGTGTCTAATAATACACCCAACTGATTAGGTATAGAGTCTCTAATAATACACCCAGCTGATTAGGTCTAGTGTCTAATAATATACCCAACTGATTAGGACTAGAGTGTCTAATAATACACCCAACTGATTAGGTATAGAGTCTCTAATAATACACCCAGCTGATTAGGTCTAGTGTCTAATAATATACCCAACTGATTAGGACTAGAGTGTCTAATAATACACCCAACTGATTAGGTCTAGAGTGTATAATATTACACCCAACTGATTAGGACTAGAGTGTCTAATAATACACCCAACTGATTAGGTCTAGTGTCTAATAATACACCCAACTGATTAGGACTAGTGTCTAATAATACACCCAACTGATTAGGTCTAGATTGTCTAATAATACACCCAACTGATTAGAACTAGTGTCTAATAATACACCCAACTGATTAGGTCTAGAGTGTCTAATAATACACCCAACTGATTAGGACTAGAGTGTCTAATAATACACCCAACTGATTAGGTATAGAGTCTCTAATAATACACCCAACTGATTAGGTATAGAGTGTCTAATAATACACCCAATTGATTAGATCTAGATTGTCTAATAATACACCCAACCCTGTGCCTGTAAAACCTGCATGCACACACAGACGCACACTCACACGCACACACACGCACACACACACACCACACAGCACTCTCACACAACACCCCCACCAAGACAGACAGACAGACACACCGGAATAATAAAGGGGTGCATGCCTGTCTATCCTACCTAGCCTGCTTGGCCCATCTAGCCTATCTAGCCTACCTAGCCTTCCTAGACTGCCTAGCGTACCTAGCCTACCTACCCTGCCTAATCTACCTAGCCTGCTTGACCCATCTAGCCTACCTAGCCTTCCTAGACTGCCTAGCGTACCTAGCCTGCCTTGCCGACCTAGCCTACCTACCCATCTAACCTACCTAGCCTACCTAGCCAACTTAGCCTGCATAGCCTACCGAGTCTGCTTAGCCTATCTAGTCTACCTATCCTACCTAGCCTACCTAGCCTGCTTAGCCTATTTAGTCTACCTAGTCTACCTTGCCTACCGAGCCTGCTTAGCCTATCTAGTCTACCTATCCTACCTAGCCTACCTAGCCTGCTTAGCCTATCTAGTCTACCTATCCTACCTAGCCTACCTAGCCTGCTTAGCCTATTTAGTCTACCTATCCTACCTAGCCTACCTAGCCTGCTTAGCCTATTTAGTCTACCTATCCTACCTAGCCTACCTAGCCTGCTTAGCCTATCTAGTCTACCTAGCCTACCTAGCCTGCTTAGCCTATCTAGTCTACCTGTCCTACCTAGCCTACCTAGCCTGCTTAGCCTATCTAGTCTACCTAGCCTACCTAGCCTGCTTAGCCTATCTAGTCTACCTATACTACCTAGCCTTTTTCAATACCTTAAAAATGACAGGGGGGGGGGGGTGTATTACACAATTTATTACAAACATCCTAACTGAAATGGCTGTAAACTGCCCAAACTGTTTATATTGATGAAGAGTAAAATCACTGGAGAAATAACACTTATGCACCTATGCTAGTACTTTTGATGCTTTTAGACATTTCTCCTGTCTAAACTTCTGAGAGGAATATTTTTCTGATGTAGTGCACTTCATTTGGACCATTTGGGATGTCCTTTTGTCTACATTTGGCTGAAAGGATTCCAAGAAAGGGACATATGTTTTTTCTTTAGGGGTTTAGAAGTCAGCAGATTGTATTTCATTATTTTTCTTTGATGTTTATTTTCACCAAATCAAAAAGGTGCTTGAAGTCGAGAGACGCTGACGTTAGTTCAGAAATAATAACAGGTTTTATTGGCAGTGCTCTCTCTCTCTGAAAACCTCTTGGAATGCCCGCTCAAAGATGTACAATCTTTGGCAAAACATTGTTACATTAAAAATACAGAGACAGTATAAAACACAACATTAAAAACTATAAAGTGATGTTTTTGCTAACCCATTTAACAACTAATTGCAGTTCATACTTTGACAAACATCTGTCAATGCTAACTATGAGTTTGCCAAAGGGTGATACCAAATCACTCAAAGCTAGAAAACTTGCTTATACTGTAGTCTATAGATCTCATTCCCCAAGCTACCAAGATGACCACAGGTTTTATACTGTAGTTGATAGATCTCAGCTCCCCTAGCTACCAAGATAACCACAGGTTTAATACTGTAGTTGATAGATCTCAGCCCCCTAGATACCAAGATGACCACAGGTTTAATACTGTAGTTGATAGATCTCAGCCCCCTAGCTACCAAGATGATCACAGGTTTAATACTGTAGTTGATAGATCTCAGCCCCCCTAGCTACCAAGATGACCACAGGTTTTATAATGTAGTTGATAGATCTCAGCCCCCTAGCTACCAAGATGATCACAGGTTTAATAATGTAGTTGATAGATCTCAGCCCCCTAGCTACCAAGATGACCACAGGTTTTATACTGTAGTTTAAAAAACATTACAAAACATCACAGCAATCCATGTTGGATTTTAATACAAGAACATTGAGAATATCTAACACACAAGGCCTCCTTCCATGTGATAAGGACTGTATGTTCCCCAATGAGCCTGATCTCTATGGAAAGATCCTGAGAAGCAGTTGTTGAGAGGCTGTACAGCCCAGGGTTGGAGGCAGGGCTGTGGAAGGGTCCAGAGCAGCAGTCATGAGCAAGGAGTCTGGTCTGCTACCCATGACCAAGGACCAAGGTCTAGTCTAACCCCCCCCCCCCCCCCCCAATGACCAAGGACTCTAGTCTAGTCTACCCCCCACGACCAAGGAGTCTAGTCTACCCCCCATGACCAAGGACTCTAGTCTACCCGCCATGACCAAGGAGTCTAGTCTACCCCCCATGACCAAGGAGTCTAGTCTACCCACCCATGACCAAGGAGTCTAGTCTAGTCTACCTCCCAGGACCAAGGACTCTAGTCTAGTCTACCCCCCCATGACCAAGGACTCTAGTCTAGCCTACCACCCCCCCCCATGACCAAGGAGTCTAGTCTAGTCTACCCCCCATGACCAAGGAGTCTAGTCTAGTCTACCCCACATGACCAAGGAGTCTAGTCTAGTCTACCTCCCAGGACCAAGGACTCTAGTCTAGTCCACCCCCCCATGACCAAGGACTCTAGTCTAGCCTACCACCCCCCCTCCCCCCCCCCCATGACCAAGGACTCTAGTCTAGCCTACCACCCCCCCCCCATGACCAAGGACTAGTCTAGTCTACCTCCCATGACCAAGGACTCTAGTCTAGTCTACCCCCCCCCCATGATCAAGGACTCTAGTCTAGTCTACCCCCCATGACCAAGGAGTCTAGTCTAGTCTACCCCCAACATGACCAAGGACTCTAGACTAGTCTACCCCCCCCATGACCAAGGACTCTAGTCTAGTCTACCCCCCCATGACCAAGGACTCTAGTCTAGTCTACCCCCCCATGACCAAGGACTCTAGTCTAGTCCACCCCCCCCCAATGACCAAGGAGTCTAGTCTAGTCTACCCCCCATGACCAAGGAGTCTAGTCTAGTCTAGTCTACCCCCCCCCCCCCCATGACCAAGGAGTCTAGTCTAGTCTACCCCCCATGACCAAGGAGTCTAGTCTAGTCTACCCCCCCCCATGACCAAGGAGTCTAGTCTAGCCTACCCCCCATGACCAAGGAGTCTAGTCTAGCCTACCCCCCATGACCAAGGAGTCTAGTCTAGTCTACCTCCCATGACCAAGGACTCTAGTCTAGCCTACCCCCATGAGCAAGGAGTTTGTTCTACCCCCCATCACTAAGTCCTAACCCTGGCTCCAGACCTAGTTAGGAAGCACCAGCCAGAGCTCTAGCTCTAGGCCAAACATGTTTTCCAGTTGGACAAAGCTCCTGGTTCTAATTGTTATAATTAAAACAAACAGTTTCCATTTAGCAGCTAGATGACTCCTGCATTGTACCTCAGGAGCAAGAGAGGTGTGATAGATGCAAATCGGAAGACAAAACTGTCATGACTATTGATCACAAAAATTACTGCAGTAACATGATGTTACATAGTAATGGCTTAGTTTTTATAGATATTTTGTCATGTTCATTGTTACCATAACATGTTCGGACTACCGTGACTATGGAGAATTAAGGTCTTGCTCACATTGTTATTTAAAGCGTGATCACAGTTGCCCAGAACAGCTGGGCCTCTCATGCACGCTTCAGTGTTGCTTGCCTCGAAGCGAGCATAAAAGGCATCTAGCTCTCTAAGCTTGCGTCACTGGGCAGCTTGCTGCTGGGTTTCACTTTGTAGTCTGTAATTGTTTGCAAGCCCTGCCACATCTAGAAGTGTCAGAGTCGGCGCAGAAGGTTTGAATCTTAGTCCTGTATTGATGCTTTGCCTTTTTGATGGTTCGTCCGAGGGAGTAGCGGGATTTCTTATAAGGGTTCGGAGAGCCTTTTGTTCATTGCGGATGTTGCGTGTAATCCATGGCTTCTGGTTGGGATATGTACGCACGGTCACTGTGTGGACAACGTCGTCATGCACTTGTTGATGAAGCCGGTGATAGAGGTGATATACTCCACAATGCCATTGGATGAATCCCGGAAAATATTCCAGTCTGTGCTATCAAAATAGCCCTGTAGCGTTGCATCCGCGTAAACTGACCCACTTCCTCATTGAGCGAGTCACTGGTACTTCCTGCTTTAGTTTTTGCTTGTAAGCAGAAATCAGGAGAATATAATATAAACCAGATATATGCCAGCATATCTCTGCCCCAAATGACAATACCAACCTGGTTTCCACCTGTGGCTATGTCCCAATACCCTGATAAACCAGGTCTGCCCATGTGACTTTTCAGCAAAACTCACATTAACCAGGTCTACCATTGTGCAAACAGACAATAAACTATTGATATTAAATATTTGCCTTTGGAAACTATTCAGACCCTTTGACTTTTTCCATATTTTGTAACGTTAAAGCCTTATTCTAAAATGGATTAAATAAACAAAATCCTCAGCAATATACACACAGTAACCAATAATTACAAAGAAAAACATGTTTTTTTCGATGTGTTAGCTAATTTATAAAAAATAAACAGAAATATCTAATTTAAATATGGTTTTAGACCCTTTGCTACAGTTGATACTCGAAATTGAGCTCAGGTGCATTCTGTTTCCATTGATTATCCTTGAGATGTTTCTACAACTTGATTGTAGTCAACCTGTGGTCAATTGAATTGATTGGACATGATTTGGAAAGGCGCACACCTGTCTATATAAGGTCTCAGAGTTGAAAGTGCATATCAGAGGAAAAACCAAGCCATGAGTTTGAAGGAATTGTCTGTAGAGCTCCGGGCACCAAAACATTTCTGCAGCATTGAAGGTCCCCACGAATAGCCTCTATTATTATTAAAAGGAAAACGTTTGTAACCACCAAGACTCTTTATAGAGCTGTCTGCCCGGCCAAACTGAGCAATTGGGGCAGAAAGGCCTTGGTCAGGGATGTGACCAAGAACCCGATGGTCACTCTGACAGAGCTCTAGAGTTCCTCTGTGGAGATGGGATAACTTTACAGAAGGACAACCATTTCTGAAGCACTCCACCAATCAGGCCTTTATGGTAGAATGGACAGACGGAAACCACTTCTCAGTAAAGGTACATGACAGCCCGCTTGAAGTTTGCCAAAAGGCACCTAAATACTTGCAGACCATGAGAAACAAGATTCTCTGGTCTGATGAAACCTAGATTTGAACTCTTTGGCCTGAATGCCAAGTATCATGTCCTGTTGAAACCTGGCATCATCCCTACAGTGAAGCATGCTGGTGGCAGCGTCATGCTGTGGGTATGTTTTTCAGTGTTAGGCCTTGGGAGACTAGTCAGGGTCGAGGGAAAGATGAATGGAGCAAAGTACAGTGAGATCATTGATTAAAACCTTCTCCTGAGCGCTCAGGACCTCAGACTGGGGCAAAGGTTCACCTTCCAACAGAATAACAACCCTAAGCAAACAGCCAAGACAACATAGCAGTAGTGGCATCGGGACAAGTCTCTGAATGTCCTTGAACGGCAATCAGAGCCCAGACTTGAACCCGATCGAACATATCTGGAGAAACCTGAAAATAGCTGCGCTGCAACGCTCCCCATCCAACCTGACAGAGTTTGAGAGGATCGGCAGAGAAGAATGGGAGAAACTCCCCAAATACAGGTGTGCCAAGCTTGTAACGTCATACCCAATAATAAATGAGGCTGTACTTGCTGCCAAAGGTGCTTCGACAAAGTACTGAGTAAAAGGTCTGCATACTTATGTTTATTTTTAAATCCACATCGACCAGCGAGGTTCTCCATACATCTATCAGAGGGCCTCCTACCACAGGTCTTCACAGTCAGCCAGCCTCCCAGCCTACCCAGCTGTCCGCCCAGGTCAGCGATGCCCGACTGTCCCTTCCTGAAAAATATGAAGGCACTCCATCAAACTAACTTAGCTTCCTTCTCCAGTGCTCCCTTTATTTCGCCTATCAGACAGAGAGACCCCACCACCGAGATGTCCAAGGTCATTTCCCTGTTGGACTGAACGGGCGTTGGAGTGGGCTACGGACATCTGGGTGAGAGGAGGAGCTGGGTTCCTATGAGAGGTTCATGGCGGTCTTCGACACAACTGTGCCCCATTATAAGACACACCTGGACTTCATCCCTCATTACTACCCCTTTTTTAAGCCCTCTGCTGTCATCAGTCCTCAGATGTTATTGGTTGTCTCTCTCGTTCAGTATGGTTCCTATGTTTGTTCTTTTGTATCTGTTCTGTATTATTTTTTATTTAACCTGGGCAAGTCATTTAAGAACTTATTTAGAATGACAACCTAGGAACTGTGGGATAACTGCCTTGTTCAGGGGCATAACGACAGATTTGTACCTTGTCAGCTCGGGAATTTGATCTAGCAACCTTTCAGTTACTGGCCCAACTCTCTAAACCACTAGGCTACCTGCCGCCTTATTAGAAACACCTTCTGCACGTGCTTTTATGACTCACGGCGTATTACGTTACGGTTAAACGTATATGTTAATTGTGTAGATAATCCTTTACAAAAACCGGACTTTCTGGGATATAATGCTAATGATATGCTAGAGAAAGACCCCACTGAATGATTAGGTGAAATGTCATCACAAAGCACGTTTTCATCCACTCTGGTGATTGGACACGTTACTCATTTAGTTAAATGTATTTAGTATAGTCTCACTTTCAACAAAAGGTTTCACATAACAGACAGTCGAATGCAACGCTACTAAAATGCTATAACACTACTAAAATGCTATAACACTACTAAAATGCTATAACACTACTAAAATGCTATAACACTACTATAACACTACTAAAATGCTATAACACTACTAAAATGCTATAACACTACTAAAATGCTATAACACTACTAAAATGCTATAACACTACTAAAATGCTATAACGCTACTAAAATGCTATAACACTACTAAAATGCTATAACGCTACTAAAATGCTATAACACTACTATAACACTACTAAAATGCTATTACACTACTAAAATGCTATAACACTACTAAAATGCTATAACGCTACTAAAATGCTATAACACTACTAAAATGCTATAACGCTACTAAAATGCTATAACACTACTATAACACTACTAAAATGCTATAACACTACTAAAATGCTATAACACTACTAAAATGCTATAACACTACTATAACACTACTAAAATGCTATAACGCTACTAAAATGCTATAACGCTACTAAAATGCTATAACACTACTAAAATGCTATAACGCTACTAAAATGCTATAACACTACTAAAATGCTATAACACTACTAAAATGCTATAACACTACTATAACACTACTAAAATGCTATAACGCTACTAAAATGCTATAACACTACTAAAATGCTATAACGCTACTAAAATGCTATAACACTACTAAAATGCTATAACACTACTAAAATGCTATAACGCTACTAAAATGCTATAACACTACTATAACACTACTAAAATGCTATTACACTACTAAAATGCTATAACACTACTAAAATGCTATAACGCTACTAAAATGCTATAACACTACTAAAATGCTATAACGCTACTAAAATGCTATAACACTACTAAAATGCTATAACACTACTAAAATGCTATAACGCTACTAAAATGCTATAACACTACTAAAATGCTATAACACTACTAAAATGCTATAACACTACTAAAATGCTATAACGCTACTAAAATGCTATAACACTACTAAAATGCTATAACGCTACTAAAATGCTATAACACTACTATAACACTACTAAAATGCTATTACACTACTAAAATGCTATAACACTACTAAAATGCTATAACACTACTAAAATGCTATAACACTACTAAAATGCTATAACACTACTAAAATGCTATAACACTACTAAAATGCTATAACACTACTATAACACTACTAAAATGCTATAACGCTACTAAAATGCTATAACGCTACTAAAATGCTATAACACTACTAAAATGCTATAACGCTACTAAAATGCTATAACACTACTAAAATGCTATAACACTACTAAAATGCTATAACACTACTATAACACTACTAAAATGCTATAACGCTACTAAAATGCTATAACACTACTAAAATGCTATAACGCTACTAAAATGCTATAACACTACTAAAATGCTATAACACTACTAAAATGCTATAACGCTACTAAAATGCTATAACACTACTATAACACTACTAAAATGCTATAACACTACTAAAATGCTATAACGCTACTAAAATGCTATAACACTACTAAAATGCTATAACGCTACTAAAATGCTATAACACTACTAAAATGCTATAACGCTACTAAAATGCTATAACACTACTAAAATGCTATAACACTACTAAAATGCTATAACGCTACTAAAATGCTATAACACTACTAAAATGCTATAACACTACTAAAATTCTATAACACTATTGTGACAACAGTACAAACGTGGACCGAGGCGCAGAGAAACACAGCAGGCAGAGGTAAATCCAGAATATTTACTTAAGGTCTTCATTGCAAAACAACAAAGCAAGTACACAACAAAACATGAGACCTGAGCAGCTGGCCAAGTATACAGAGGAACCTAAATCGTCATGCTATCAGACTACTAAAATGCTATAACACTACTAAAATGCTATAACACTACTAAAATGCTATAACACTACTAAAATGCTATAACACTACTAAAATGCTATAACACTACTAAAATGCTATAACGCTACTAAAATGCTATAACACTACTATAATGCTATAACACTACTAAAATGCTATAACACTACTAAAATGCTATAAGCAGGTGATCCCAATAGACCCAGTCAGGGTCACCTGGATCCTAGAGGAAACCCAAAGGTGCTCTCCAGTGGCAACCACAGGAAGTATACTCCAGGAAGAAACCCTGACCTGTGACCTCTATGTAGGTAGGCTACTATTCATATTCATACTTTCAAACATGTTCAAAAACAGTCAAAATATACCTATTTTAAAGATTTCTAATCAAGAAAAGGAGATTTATATGCTGTAGGTCTTCTCCATACACATTGAGGCTAAACACGTTTGTTTTGAATACATCACAGATTCTCACCATCGTGTCGAACCTCTCCTCTGTCTATAATCATTATCACTCATAGCAGAGCATATTTTCCTTGCAACCGTCTACATGATAAAACATTGATAGGAAACTGCTTTTCCTGGGGTCGAGATAGATACTAGCTGCAATCCTCGTGTTGAGAGATGAGCTGGGATGGATTTCAGGGCAGGAAACCATAAAACCCCAATATTAAAATGTAGAGTTTGACACCTCGGGGATCTTGACATCTTGCTGTGCTGATTTCTAGAGGGAGATCACGACATTATAATAGGTTTTCATTCATGTATGGACGGGAAGGGGAAGATGGAAGTTTTTGGACGAACAGTGAAAAAGCCCAGAGATATTCTAATCAACATAATAATATTTTCAGTCAGCCTCGCGAGCCTAACATACACACGCACACGGCTGATAATGACATATACACTGTCAACTCTCCATGCATGGATTCCCCTTGTCCCTTCTCACCAGTCCAACAGAGGGAAGATAACAAGATGAGTCGCAGAGTGAAGCAGCCAACCAACGAAGAGATCAGAGCTCAGATTAACATCTAAAGTTTTAAGCAGTCATAACAAGTCTGATTAACTTATTCACTTATTATTTATTCATTTATTTGTTGAAGCCATTCCTTCAAAAAGGGTGTTGGAAGTTCAGAACAAGGACATGTAGGCTATATAAAGAAATAATGACGCTAAAATTAAAAATCATTAAAAAACTTATTTGGGATCGGTGTCACTTCCCGGGACGGTTGAGAAAAAGTAAGCTAATGCAATTAGCGTGAGGTTGTAAGTAACAAGAACATTTCCCAGGATGTAGACATATCTGATATTGGCAGAAAGCTTCAGTTCTTGTTAAACAAAATAATTGAGGTGTAGATTACATCTCACATCTCACATTCCAGTTTTCAAACTTGTAAACAAGGCTGCATGGGATTTCTCTCAATGCGACTCCGTGCAGCCAATGGCAAATGTCCACTTCAGGTATTATGCCGGGGGCCCTTGTGGATTTGACAGCTACAACACAGTTCCACCTCCGACACCATCAAAATGTCAGCTATTGAATTGAGCACTAAGTTATGTTTCTGATTATGCTTGTACAAAACTTATTAAATCAAATCAAAAATCGAATCAAGTTTTATTTGTCACATGCGCCGAAATTAAACAGGTGTAGACCTTACAGTGAAATGCTAACTTACAAGCAATTAACCAATAATGCAGTTTTAAGAAAAATACCAACAAAAAAAAGTAAGAAATAAAAGTTACAAACAATTATGGAGAGATTGCGAAATTCTGTTAATTAAGCATCATGTTAGCATACCTGTAGACTTTCAGTCATTGCGCTAACACTAGTTAGCATTGGCTTGCAAAAATAATTCCGACATCCTTCAAACTACACGCAGAAACAAAAAAAATATGTATCCTCGAGAACATCTGACTTTGGGTAAGATTTAAAAAAGAATCTGCCATAGTCTTGCACTGTCCTTCAAATATCTTTAAAATATGCACAAAAATAACAGTTGAATGTATTCAGATCAACGTTCAGTTTGATAAGTTTGATAAGATAAAAAAATTCAAATTGGCTTTTAGTCATTGAAAAATGTCAACTAACAAGGTCCCTGGAATAATTTATGGAGCTTCATCAAGTTCTAGACTGCACAATGTTTAAAGATCCCACAAACAAATATTTGGAATGCAAAATGTGCAGCAAATCAAATCCTTTACGCAATGTAACACCTATGTTATAACAAAAACAATGTTTGATACAATTAGTTACTGAATGAAAGAACAAACAGAAGTAACTTTTGATGTGATGTGGTCACCTGCCACAACTTCACTAACACCCGTATCTCCTACGGCAACCCACTGCACCTCTGAATCAGAGGGGTTGTGTTAACCTGTTGGGGATGGGGGCGCTGTTTAGACTATTTATGCTAATTTGGCTAATTTTTTAAACGGCTTCCCACAAAATCCTTGATCGTACAATATGCATATTATTATTATTATTGGATAGAAAACAGTCTATAGTTTCTATAGGAGTTGAAATTTTGTCTCTAAGTGGAACAGAGCCCATTCTACAGCAATTTCCCTGACATGGAGTCAGATTTGAGAAATGTTGGCCACATCATAAGGTAGTTAATTTAAAGCGTTTTATAGCAATTTATATCCGTTTAGTGCGATTTTGGGACATTTATTTTTGCAACGATGTGAAAAGTTGGGCACGCTTTTCAGTTCATCCCGAACGCAGTTGACATTTCCACATGGCAAGAGGACAGCTTTCCACCAAAAGACGATTTCTCCCAAGAAAGGATCCTTTGCCCAAGATACTGATGGAAGAACAGCTCAAGGTAGGACATTTTTATTATGATAAATCGTGTTTCTGTCGAAACATTTTAGTGGCTTAGGACGCCATGTTTTTTGACGTAGCTTCGCTTGGCGCAAACTGTATTGAAAAGTAAGGATAAATTAAAAAATGTAATAACGCAATTGTATTAAGAATTAAATTGTCTATCAATCCATGTCCACCCTATATTTTTTAGTCACGTTTATGAGTATTTATGTATAAGAGTAGATCACTGTCTAAGTGGCGCAAGGACTTTTTCTTTACCAGCTTGTCTACATTTCACATTGTCTAACCATGATTTTGGTGTCTAAATATAAACATTTTCGATCAAACTGTATATGCATGTTGTAATGTGATGTTACAGGAGTGTCATCGGAAGAATTCTGAGAAGGTTAGTGAAAAAATTAATATCTTTTGGCGATGTTGACTTTTATCGCTCACTTTGGCTAGAATCAATGCTGGGCTGCTAATTGCTATGTGCTAAGCTAATATAACGATTTATTGTGTTTTCGCTGTAAGACACTTAGAAAATCTGAAATATTGTCTGTATTCACAGGATCTGTGTCTTTCGATTCGTGTATGCTGTGTATTTTTACGAAATGTTTGATGATTAGTAGTTAGGTAAACACGTTGCTCATTGTAATTATTCTAGTCCATTTGTGATGGTGGGTGCAATTGTAAACTATGCCATCTACCTGAAATATGCACTTTTTTCTAACAAAACCTATCCCATACCATAAATATGTTATCAGACTGTCATCTAATGAGTTTTTTTGTTGGTTAGGGGCTATAAATATCTTAGTTTAGCCGAATTGGTGATGGCTACTGGTGTTGGTGGACAAATAAAAGATGGTGGATTATGCTAATGTGTTTTTAGGTAATAGATGTACATCTTTACATATTGTGTCTTCCCTGTAAAACATTTTAAAAATCGGAAATGTTGACTGGATTCACAAGATCTGTGTCTTTCATTAGCTGTATTGGACTTTAATGTGTGAAAGTTAAATATTTAAAAAAAATATTTTTTTTGAATTTCGCGGCACTGGTTTTTCAGTGGGGGGGGGGGGGGGTGTGCCGCTAGCGCCACGCTGATCCTAGACAGGTTAAATGAGGAAGACACATTTCATTTGAATGCATTTAGTGGTACAACTGACTACAGTGGTTCCCCCTTTAAAAGTTGCGTCATACCGCGGTACACCTTGCGTGCTGCTGCAGCATTCTGTGGCACGTTTTCTAATTGTCAGCCTTTTTTTCTGTTACTGCAAGTTATTACTAGTTTGACCACCAGAGGGCATCTTTGAGAAGCATTTGATAGTTTCCCGTATTGACATTACCAGAGAATTTAAAACCTTTTTTTGTAATAACATAGTATTAGGGATTGAGTTTAAGAAATTTTGCTTAATTAATTTAATTAATTTAATGGTGTTTCTATGTGGGAGAAAAATGAAACACGAAACCCTCAGGGTTCCGATAGGATGGGATGGAAAATGATGCGCTGTACACGTGATTGTTGGGAGGCTACAGGATTGGAGGATTCTAAATGGTTTGCTTTCATTAGACAAATGTGTTCCAATATTTCTGCAAAGCAGTGATATTTATTCCCATAGTAATTCGTTATGTATCCATACCTAAATCAACATCTGAATTTTGAAATAGTATTTTATATAATTATTTTATTAACAAAATGTGTTAATTTGTTTATTAGGCTACTGTGCAGTCTACAATACATACTTTAGTAAACATGGGAAAGTGCCTAATACCTTACATAAGGGAGAACAGGCCATGTCTGTACTACATAATGCAGGGAACCCTGGAGACTGGTGTTATTTCATAGTTGTGATATCTTGACTATTATTCTACAAAATAGTAAAATACAGAAAAATCCTGGAAAGAGTAGGTGTGTCCAAACTTGCTAAATTAATTTGATTAATAATATTGTGTTTCTATTCCATGACAAATGAAAAACCCTCTGGGATATTAGACTGGAGCAGAAAATAAGGCGCTGTACAACGTGACGCTCATAAATTCAGAGTATTGTCAGATTGACAGTTTGTAAATTCATACCATTTTGCTATCGGAGCCCACACTGGACGTGATTTGAGCATTCTTGCCTTACAACGGCAGTCAAGCACCCAAGCTAACGTTGGCTACCTTGATAGCTACTTCCAGACACAAATGAGAACACTCTGACCATTTTACTCACCCTAGCTGTGCTGGTAAGGCAGTTTCCGTGTTAACCAGAGCGTTGGTGACTGTAAATGTGCTGCTGGAAACAATTTAAAATGTAAACAACAATTTAAAATGTAAACAACAAAAAAATTATATTGGAACTCTGCGGTCTTCCCATTGTTTGCTATGGGGGAAATAGAGGCATGTCTGTCTATTTCGCCAAATATCTCGCAATGTGTATATTTTGATTTTTTTCAAGTCAGGGACCATTTTAATCAGGAGAATCTCCTCTTTGTAATTAGGTAAGTGGGCAGCGAGCTCGTTTGTCATCGATCGCTAGACCAGAAATATCAATTTTTATTTATTCCCTACTTTCTCATTATGCAGACATAAGCACCGTTGACACCATCGAGGTGAGGATGTTATTAACTTCTACTTGCACACAATCCCGGGTCCGGGAGCTCCCCCATCAGTAAAAAAGCTGACTAGCATAGCCTAGCATAGCGTCACAAGTAAATACTAGCATCTAAATATCATTAAATCACAAGTCCAAGACACCAGATGAAAGATACACATCTTGTGAATCCAGCCATCATTTCTGATTTTTAAAATGTTTTACAGGGAAGACACAATATGTATTTCTATTAGCTAACCACGATAGCAAAAGACACAACTTTTTTTTCCCACCATTTTTTTCCTGTATAGGTAGCTATCACAATTTCGACCAAATAAAGATATAAATAGTCACTAACCAAGAAACAACTTCATCAGATGACAGTCTGATAACATATTTATTGTATAACATATGTTTTGTTAGAAAATTGTGCATATTTCAGGTATAAATGATAGTTTTACATTGCAATCACCATTACAACTCTCACCAAAGCAACTAGAATAACTACAGAGACCAACGTGAATTACCTAAATACTCATCATACAACATTTATGAAAAATACACTTCGTACAGCAAATGAAAGACAAAGATCTTGTGAATCCAGCCAATATTTCAGATTTTTTAAGTGTTTTACAGCGAAAACACAATATAGCATTATATTAGCTTACTACAATAGCCAACCACACAACAGCATTGATTCAAGCCAACAATAGCGATAACGAATAAACCAGCAAAAGATATTAATTTTTTCACTAACCTTCTCAAACTTCTTCAGATGACTGTCCTATAACATCATATTACACAATACATATAGAGTTTATTCGAAAATGTGCATATTTAGCGCCACAAATCGTGGTTATACAATGAGAATAGTAGCCAAGCTGCCAACAAAATGTAGGGAGAAATCTTGGGAGAGGCACCTAATCTAATTATTAACTAATCATAAACTTGACAAAAAAATACAGGTTGGACAGCAAATGAAAGATACATTAGTTCTTAACTTTCTACACTAGTAGTTTTTTTCCAGTTTCGTCCAACGTACAGATTGTAGTGGTAAAATAAAAAGGGATACATTTGTTGTGCCATTTAGGCAAAATGGGAATTCTAAGGATCACTCCAGTCAAAACAGGCTCTGCGAAAGTTTGATTCCTTTCATTTGCTTCATTTGATTCCATTCATTTGCTTCATTTGATTCCATTCATTTGCTTCATTTGATTCCATTCATTTGCTTCATTTGATTCCATTCATTTGCTTCATTTGATTCCATTCATTTGCTTCATTTGCTTCCTTTCATTTGCTTCATTTCATTCCATTCATTAGCTTCATTTGATTCCATTAATTTGCTTCATTTGATTCCTTTCATTTGCTTCATTTGATTCCTTTCATTTGCTTCATTTGATTCCTTTCATTTGCTTCATTTGATTCCATTCATTTGCTTCATTTGATTCCATTCATTTGCTTCATTTGATTCCATTCATTTGCTTCATTTGATTCCATTCATTTGCTTCATTTGATTCCATTCATTTGCTTCATTTGATTCCATTCATTTGGGTTCATTTGATTCCATTAATTTGCTTCATTTGATTCCATTCATTTGCTCCATTTGATTCCATTCATTTGCTCCATTTAATTCCATTCATTTGCTCCATTTGATTCAATTCATTTGCTCCATTTGATTTCATTAATTTGCTTCATTTGATTCCATCTACGGGTTCCAGCTTAGCCAACGCTCTTCAGCTGTTTTTCAGGGTGAATTTTGACTCGTTGTCCAGCTTTACAAAAGCACCCGAATGTCTATTGAGAACGAACAATGTCTATACCATTTAGCTAAGCTAAGAATGACGGGGATAATCAAGTCAATAAACGTTGAGTAGTTAGATAGCCTATAGTTAATATACTGGCAAGTTTGATATATAATTACTAACGTTAGGTAGCTAGCTAACATAGCCGGTATATACTGCTGTAATGATATGCTATGTGGTTCGTAAGGACAGCGTAGCTAACAAATTGTCAGCCAACATAACGTGTAAGGTAACTTATTTGAAGAGTCATTACTTTATTACATTGAGTAGCAAGCGACCCCTTGGTCGTGATGGCAAATCTGATCTGTGATAGGAAGGGGGGGGTTTCACACCTAGCTCAGCTATTAGACTATTCTTTAGTAAAGGTTGAATAGTCTATTTTTTCAGCTTTTAGCCCCCCTCCCAAACTTTCAACAAATTGTTGTTGTTCCCATCTCGTTCCTTTCCCTCTCCCATGCTCTCTCTCTATCCATATGTCTCTTGTCTGCAGGTATGTGTTGATGTGAGAGAGGAAGCCAGTCCCGTCATCGCCACCTCACCCGCTCTTAAGATAACCTTCGGGCCAACAGGGGGCCCAAGGCTGGTTAGGAGACACCGCAATTGTGATGACCTGAGAGAATATTAGGATAGCACTGTAATTCATTAATCATATGCTGTCTGCCTCTGTTCTCACCTCTTTCTCTTTCTGTCTTCTACACCTCTCTCCCCAGCTCGTCTTTCTTCCTCGTTTTATTATGCATGCCATATGTGCATTGAAGAACAGATTAAACTTCAATTTATATTATAATATTACAATTATCATCATTATAATGCATGTATTATGTATTTCTAACACCTGGATAATGTACTTTTTTCAATATAGTGTTTCACATTCTCCACTGGTTGAAATGTAGCATCTCATTGAAATACTATCCTGTGTCCTCAGATTAATGCAGATGAAGGGAGTTAGATATGCGTAGGTTTTTTTCTGTATATGAATTACAAATCAATTATGTTTCTAGTCTATTGCATAGTTACAGTGTGTAATCGTTGATGTCCCAGGAGCAGGAGTGGTAAACACTGTTGAAGTGTATAATTGTAATACATACATGCAGACACAGCATCATTCAAAGAATGGAGTTTGATACACCTGGTATTGGATATGACTGAAAAAGATTGTCTCTCAGAGATTCATACCTGAACCGCACCTTTATTTGCCAAGGAAGAATACATGATCAGTGAATATATTCAATGTACATTACATTTACATTTAAGTCATTTAGCAGACGCTCTTATCCAGAGCGACTTACAAATTGGTGCATTCACCTAATGACATCCAGTGGAACAGCCACTTTACAATAGTGCATCTAAATCTTTTAAGGGGGGGGGGGGGGCAGAAGGATTGCTTTATCCTATCCTAGGTATTCCTTGAAGAGGTGGGGTTTCAGGTGTCTCCGGAAGGTGGTGATTGACTCCGCTGTCCTGGCGTCGTGAGGGAGTTTGTTCCACCATTGGGGTGCCAGAGCAGCGAACAGTTTTGACAGGCTACAATGTGGGAATCTCATGCATGGTAAAAACTACAGTACATGTATATAGGACTTGCATCCTTTGCACAATAAAGTTATTATATTCTACTCTATCCATAGGCTTCTTTGATGCCATTCAGACTTGAAGTTGATACAACAACTATGATAGCTGAGGTTCATAGATTGGTATGATATTAGTTCAGAACGTTTTAGAGTCCATACACAGATCAGCTACATACTGTAGCTAGCTACACATCCATAGGCATACAGTTATATTTATCCTCCACTACACAATAAGTAAGTAAATAGTTAGCTAGCTATGTTACTTCAGCTGCATTGCAAGTCAAGCTTACACAATTGTATATTCAATTTGCAGTAAATGCTTTAGCTAGCTAGATTCTTTACATCCACTGTTTCACAAGACGATAGCCTTGTAAATTATCCTGTCATAACACTAGCTAGTTGGCTAATGTTAGCTAGTCAGATAACTTGCTAAAATTGCAATTTTTGTGAATTAACTTTTTGACAAAAAAATATGCACAAATATTTGTCTCTACATTAACTAACATATTAGTCTCTATTGTACGTTTTTTGCTTGACTCGATATGATGTTATAATTACTTACAGTTCAACAGTAATGTTTTGTCAGCCATATTTGTTGAAGAACACCACCAGTGACGGGTGACTCGCGTCAGAATCGCAATCGTAACCACACTGCACACTGCCCTAACCTATCTGGACAAGAGGAATACCTACGTGAGAATGCTGTTCATCGACTACAGCTCAGCATTTAACACCATTGTACCCTCCAAACTCGTCATCAAGCTCAAGACCCTGGGTCTCGACCCCGCCCTGTGCAATTGGGTCCTGGACTTTCTGACGGGCCGCCCCCAGGTGGTGAGGGTAGGTAACAACATTTCCACCCCGCTGATCCTCAACACCGGGGCCCCACAAGGGTGCGTTCTGAGCCCTCTCCTGTACTCCCTGTTCACCCACGACTGCGTGGCCATGCACGCCTCCAACTCAATCATCAAGTTTGCGGACGATACTACAGTGGTAAGCTTGATTACCAACAACGACGAGACGGCCTACAGGGAGGAGGTGAGGGCCCTCGGAGTGTGGTGTCAGGAAAAGAACCTCACACTCAACGTCAACAAAACAAAGGAGATGATTGTGGACTTCAGGAAACAGCAGGGGGAGCACCCCCCTATCCACATCGACGGGACAGTAGTGGAGAAGGTGGAAAGTTTTAAGTTCCTCGGTGTACACCTCACGGACAAACTGAATTGGTCCACCCACACAGACAGCGTTGTGAAGAAGGCGCAGCACCTTCTCTTCAACCTCAGGAGGCTGAAGAAGTTCGGCTGGTCACCAAAAGCACTCACAAACTTCTACAGATGCACAATCGAGAGCATCCTGTCGGGCTGTATCACCGCATGGTACGGCAACTGCTCTGCCCACAACCGTAAGGCTCTCCAGAGGGTAGTGAGGTCTGCACAACGCATCACCGGGGGCAAACTACCTGCCCTCCAGGACACCTACACCACCCGATGTCACAGGAAGGCCATAAAGATCATCAAGGACAACAACCACCCGAGCCACTGCCTGTTCACCCCGCTATTATCCAGAAGGCGAGGTCAGTGCAGGTGCATCAAAGCAGGGACCGAGAGACTGAAAAACAGCTTCTATCTCAAGGCCATCAGACTGTTAAACAGCCACCACTAACATTTAGTGGCCGCTGCCAACATACTGACTCAACTCCAGCCACTTTAATAATGGGAATTGATGTAAATGTATGTAAAAATGTATCACTAGCCACTTTAAACAATGCCACTTAATATAATGTTTACATACCATACATTACTCATCTCATATGTATATGTATATACTGTACTCTATATCATCTACTGCATCTTGCCATCTTTATGTAATACATGTATCACTAGCCACTTTAAACTATGCCAATTTATGTTTACATACCCTACATTACTCATCTCATATGTATATACTGTACTCTATATCATCTACTGCATCTTGCCAATGCCGTTCTGTACCATCACTCATTCATATATCTTTATGTACATATTCTTTATCCCTTTACACTTGTGTGTATAAGGTAGTAGTTGTGGAATTGTTAGGTTAGATTACTTGTTGGTTATTACTGCATTGTCGGAACTAGAAGCACAAGCATTTCGCTACACTCACATTAACATCTGCTAACCATGTGTATGTGACAAATACAATTTGATTTGATTTGATACAGATTTGATACAGATTCAATTCAGATTCAATACAGATTCAATACAGATTCAATGCAGATTCAATGAAGATTCAATGCAGATTCAATACAGATTCAATACAGATTCAATGCAGATTCAAAACAGATTCAATACAGATTCAATACAGATTCAATACAGATTCAATGCAGATTCTATGCAGATTCAAATGCAGATTCAATACAGATTCAATACAGATTCAATACAGATTCAATACAGATTCAATACAGATTCAATGCTGGTTCAAAACCTGCAACCGGGAGACACATGAGGCGACGGTAGATATTTTTTTTTTCTCCAGCAGGACAATATACATTGGTCATATTGATCATGGCTCCCGAGTGGTGCAATGGTCTAAGGCACCTCATGTCAGTGCATGAGGCATCACTACAGTCCCTGGTTTGAATCCAGGCTGTATCACATCCAACCGTGATTGGGACTCCCATAGGGCGGTGCACAATTATTAATAATTAATTTTGATTTATATAAAAGCCTCTCAGATATTCTCTCAGATCCTAATGGAAAATGCCTCTTAGATATTAATTTAGAATTATACAATCTTCTAAATGTAATTATTGGCGGAGAGTTACGTCATTGAAAAAAATATATTTTAGATATACTGTAGGCCTACGGTAGGTGACATGAGTCTCGCTAGTGTTGATTAATGTGCTGTTAAAAGTGGTGTAGGTCTTATTTATTTAAAGAGGATATTGAAGATAGAAGCAAGGATTTGATGCATCAGCCTACCCGCTTGTTGTCAACTATTTCAGCGCCGTTTATCCCTGCTCTAAGACAAGCATGGGGACTGGTCTTGATAAATCATTGAGTCTTTTGTTTTCACTGAATCTCAGTTTGAGTATTGGTTAGACTACAATTATGTTATGCTCATAGTACTGTTGCCTAATCCCCACCGTCACGTTGTGCAGCGCCATATTTTCCGTTCCATCCTAATGGAAACTCTGAGGGTTTTGTTTTTCATTTTTCTTGGAATAGAAACAGCATAATATTAATCAAGCTACATTTCTTAAAATCTAACACATATATTATGTTCATACAAAAAATATATATATATTCTCTAGTACAGCCAATATTGAAGGCTATCAAATACTTTTCAAGGATGCCCTCTGGTGGTCAAACTAGCACTAACTAGCATTAATGGTAACAATGGCTAACAATTAAATAACATGCCGTAGAATTCTGTGGCAGCCCGCAAGGCACAACTTTTGGTCGGTGTCAGTAAACGATGGCAAAAAAATTACATTTTTGCCAGCAGCACAGTTGCAGTCACCAACACTCTAGATAACATAAAACACAGCCTAACCAGCTCTTCTTGGGTGAGTAAAATGGTCAGTGAGCTATTCTCTCATTTGTGTCTGGATGTAGCTAGCAAGCTAGCCACCGTTAGCCAGTTAGCTTGGATGCTTGACTGCTGTTGTTACGACAGAACGCTAGGATCAACCACTTAAAGAGATGGGTGGGGCTAAAGAATAAGAGGGTGTGAACGATGCTGAATGGATGTAGACAAAGAGGTACTCTCCAGTTGATGTACCAAAACATTCAAAAGCCATTGAGGTTACAAGTTTATCAACTTTCATAGCAGAATTACTTTCCCATTGTTCCTCAACTGATGATACACCATTTTATAGGTCTGAATCCGTGCTTTTCACCACAATTTCAAATGTTGCTACGTAAGACTTAATCGAGCCGGTCGGTCACCCCTTTCTATCATGCACAAATCATTTTAGGATTCCCTCCGTACATCATACATGGTAAGGACGGATATTGACTCATTAGATATCCTGAGATAGGCCTATGTGGACATCTTATTTTCTCTATACGATGACAAATACTAACAGTAGGCCTAGAGAGTATATTTTTATATTTTTCTAAGCACATACAATGCATGTGCTCTTGACTGAGGTGCATTTCAGGATCTTGATATGCTTTTTTATATGCCAAATAAGGACAATTTCTGAATATTATTTTGAGTTTTGAGGACATATTTAATCATTTGACAAATATTAAATACATATGATACATATTCAGTCAAGAGTTACATTCTTTTTTATTCCATCTGCATTAAGTCAGGCACAAACTGCAAGCTAAAATCACTGTAACTGGTAGCCAAGCAACAAGAGTCACCTTTTTTCTGCTGTGGAGTTCCAACTGTCATTTTTTTAATTGGGGCGCCACAAATGAGTTTGTAAATTATGTGTGGTCGAACTGACAACTGGAGAAACAGAAGTGAGAAGCAGTTCAGAAAATACCGATAAGAAGTCAACGCTAAAGTGAGTAGCTCATTCAAGATGTTTTAATTATCTAGTAACTAGAATTAAGAACATTAGCTAATTTGGCTAGCAGCCAGTAGGGCTAGCTAGCTAGGCTTGATAAGGGGGTGAAAGCTAACTGGTAGCCTAGCTAGCTAAAAAATAACCTTCCCATAAAAAAATTCCTTCCCATAAGGGAGTTTTTTTTTACGCCCATCAATCCTCAAGATGACAGCTAACATTTAAAAAAGTTTCAGTGTATCTTGTATTACTGCTTAATAAAAGATAACTAGCTAACTAATTTAGCTAGCAACAAGGCTAGCTAGCTTGTTCCAGTTCGTTTTCTCATAATTAAAACAAATATTTTTTTACCTTTATTTAACTTGGCAAGTCAGTTAAGAAGAAGTATTATATTCAATGAAGGTCTAGGAACAGTGGGTTAACCTCTTGGAACTATAGGGGGTGCTGTTCCGCATTAGCATATTTGTGTCTCCAAATTAAACTGCCTCGTGCTAAATTCTTGATCGTACAATATGCATATTATTGTTATTATTGGATAGAAAACACCTTCTAGTTTCTATAGAAGTTGAAATTTTGTCTCTGAGTTGTACAGAACAATTTCTACAGCACTTTTCATGACAGGGTTCAGATTTCAATTTTTTTTACCTCTGATCTGGGGTCTGTTTTTAAGGCGACAGTGAATGCTATGAAGAAACCGACACTGCCTACGTCTTCCTCTGGGTGTCTGTACGTCATCACGCTTTCAATGGAATCGATGGGATATTCACAGCCAGTATAAAAGACCAAAATGTATAGAGACCGCCCTTTCTCGTCGTGCGCCTGAAGCGTGAAGGGCATCGGACCTGCCTCGTTCCAAATCGTTTTCTAACCAGCAATATTTCTCCGGTCATGTTTTTACTCGTTTTAGGTGTTAAAAACATCATAATGTAGTTAATTTGAACCGTTTTATAGCAATTTATATCCGTTTAGTGCGATTTTAGAGGAATTTATTTGTTGTGCACTCTGAAACTTTGGACACGTTTTGGGGTGTCGGTCGTTGGTGGTGGACATTTCGAAGGACAGAGGACATCTATCGACCAAAAGACGTTTATAACATAGAAAGGATACATTGCCCAAGAATCTGATGGAAGAACACCTCAAAGTAAGCAATATTTAATATGATAAATCGTGTTTCTGTCGAAATATTTTAAACGCATATTTCGCCATTTTGTTTGGTATAGCTTCACTTGGCGAACCCTGTATTGAAAAGTAAGGATAATTTTAAAAATGTAAATCAGCGGTTGCATTAAGAACTAATTTGTCTTTCGATTCCTGTAAACCCTGTATTTTTTAGTCAAGTATATGATTAGCTATTAATTAAACTAGATCACTCTGAAAGATGGCGACCGACATTTTCAGGCTTGTTTTGCTACTATTTTCATTGTGTAACCACGGTTTTGTATGGCTAAATATGCACCTTTTCGAACAAACTGTATATGTATATTGTAAAATGATGTTACAGGAGTGTCATCGGAAGAATTCTGAGAAGGTTAGTGAAAAAATTAATATCTTTTGGCGATGTTGACTTTTATCGCTCACTTTGGCTAGAATCAATGCTGGGCTGCTATGTGCTATGTGCTACGCTAATATAACGATTTATTGTGTTTTCGCTGTAAGACACTTAGAAAATCTGAAATATTGTCTGTATTCACAGGATCTGTGTCTTTCGATTAGTGTATGCTGTGTATTTTTACGAAATGTTTGATGATTAGTAGTTAGGTAAACACGTTGCTCATTGTAATTATTCTAGTCCATTTGTGACGGTGGGTGCAATTGTAACCTATGGCAGCTACCTGAAATATGCACATTTTTCTAACAAAACCTATCCCATACCATAAATATGTTATCAGACTGTCATCTAATGAGTTTTTTTGTTGGTTAGGGGCTATAAATATCTTAGTTTAGCCGAATTGGTGATGGCTACTGGTGTTGGTGGACAAATAAAAGATGGTGGATTATGCTAATGTGTTTTTAGGTAATAGATGTACATCTTTACATATTGTGTCTTCCCTGTAAAACATTTTAAAAATCGGAAATGGTGGCTTTATTCACAAGATCTGTATCTTTCATCTGGTGTCTTGGACTTGTGATTTAATGATATTTAGATGCTACTATCTACTTGTGAAGCTATGCTAGCTATGCTAAACAGTGTGTGGGGGGTGGGGGGTGCTCCCGGATCCGGGTTTCTGAGGCAGTAGAAGTTAACTGGTCTAGGAACAGTGGGTTAACTGCCTTGTTCAGGGGGCAGAATGGAAAGATTTGTACCTTGTCAGCTCGGGGATTCAATCTTGCAAACTTTTGGTCAATAGTCCAACGCTCTAATCACTAATCACCTGCCACCTCTACACTCTAACCACTAGGCTACCTACCTCCTCTACACTCTAACCACTAGGCTACCTACCTCCTCTACACTCTAACCACTAGGCTACCTACCTCCTCTACACTCTAACCACTAGGCTACCTACCTCCTCTACACTCTAACCACTAGGCTACCTGCCACCTCTACACTCTAACCACGAGGCTACCTGCCGCCCCAATGAAGCAGGTAGAGTAGGTAGGTTGTGGTATGGTTATGCAAAATTACGTTAATTTCTTGCAACATCAACACAATTTTGATTAATGTTTAATGTATTGACAGTTTGGATCACAGACCAACACTACTTTGGACTGCGAGGGACCGCCGCTGATGCATCTGAATCCATTGGGTTGGCGGGGTAATTGAGGGTGTGCAACTTTTATTTTCAGTTAAATAAAAATAAAACCTTTTTTTTGCAAAGATTGACATACGTTTCCATACGTTTCCATCTTTATAGACAATTCGCTGTGGTTGGACCTCTGGATTTCCTATAATACATTTTTTTAAACAGAAATAGCAGAGATGTGCTTTGGAAATAGCAACTTGGATTAAACATGACGATGTTTGCTTTTCCGTGCCATGTAGCCTACTACTGAATATGGTGTAGATGTACGCTTAAATATGTCACCTTCTGTGAAGAAGCACAATGATTTTCGGTCACCTGAACAGGTAAAATCATTTTGACGCTGGACGTTGATACAGGATTAACCATCAAATAAAGGACTAAGATCGAATCGTACCGCACCGGCTCTGACGCTCGTCGGATGTAGCAGGGCTTGCAGACCATTACAGACTACAAAGGGAAGCGCAGTCGAGAGCTGCCCATTGACGCGAGCCTACCAGACGAGCTAGTTGGATTTTTATGCTACTTTTATGCTCTCTTCGAGGCAAATAACACTGAAACATGCACGAGAGCACCAGCTGCTCCCGGAGGACTGTGTCATCACATTCTTCGCAGCTGATGTGAATAAGACCTTTTAACATGTCAACATTCAGAAGGTCGCAGGGAAAGACGGATTACCAGGACGTGTACTGTGAGCATGCGCTGACCAACTGGCAAGTGTCTACACTGACATTTTCCCTGTCCGAGTCTGTAATACCAACAAGTTAGTTAAGCAGACCACCATAGTGCCTGTGCCAAAGAACACTAAGGTGACCTGCCTAAATGACTACCGACGGATAGCACTCACGTCTGTAGCCATGAAGTGCTTTGAAAGGCTGGTCATGGCTCACATCAACACCATTATCCCAGAAACCCTAGACCCACTCCAATTTGCATACCGCCTCAACAGATCCACATATGATGCAATCTCTATTGCACTCCACACTGCCCTTTACCACCTGGACAAAAGGAACATATATGTGAGAATGCTATTGATTGACTACAGCTCAATGTTCAACACCATAGTGCCATCAAAGCACATCACTAATCTAAAGACCCTGGGACTAAACACCTCCCTTTGCAACTGGATCCTGGACTTCCTGATGGGCCGCCCCCAAGTGGTAAGGGTAGGTAGCAACACATCCGCCAAGCTGATCCTCAACACAGGGGTTCCTCAGGGGTGCCTGCTCATTCCCCTCCTGTACTCACTGTTCACTCATTACTCCAGGCACGACTCCAACACCATCATTAAGTTTGCCGATGACACAACAGTGGTAGGCCTGATCAACAACAGCAACGAGACAGCCAATAGGGAGGAGGACAGAGATCTGGCTGTGTGGTACCAGGACAAAAACCTTTACCTCAAAATGATCAAGACAAAGGAGATGATTGTGGACTAAAGGAAAAAGAGGACCGAGCACGCCCCCATTCTCATCAACGGAGCTGCAGTGGAGGAGGTTGAGAGATTCAAGTTCCTTGGTGTCCACATCACCAACAAACAAACATGGTTCAATCACACCAAGACAGTCGTGAAGAGGGCACGACAAAGCCTATTCCCCCTCAGGAAACTGAAAAGATTTGGCATGGGTCCTCAGATCCTCAAAAGGTATTACAGCTGCACCATCCTGACTGGTTGCATCACAGCCTGGTATGGCAACTTCTCGGCCTCCGACCGCAAGGTACTACAGAGGGTAGTGCGAACGGCTCAGTACACCAGTGTGGCTAAGCCTCCTGCCATCCAGGACCTCTATACCAGGCGGTGTCAGAGGAAGGCCCTAAAAATGGTCAAAGACTCCAGCCACCCTAGTCATAGACTGTTCTCTCTGCTACCGCAAGGCAAGCGGTACCGGAGCACCAAGTCTAGGTCCAAGAGGCTTCTAAACAGCTTGTACCTCCAAGCCATAAGACTATTGAACATCTAATCAAATGGCTATTTGACTATTTGCATTGCCATCCCCCCTCCCTCCCTCCCCTCTCCACACCACTGACACTGTTGTTATCATCTATGCATAGTCACTTTAATAACAATACCTACATGTACATATTACCTCAAATAACAGGTGCCCCCACACATTGACTCTCCACCAGTACCTCCCCTGTATATAGTCTCACTATTGTTATTTTACTGCTGCTCTTTAATTACTTGTTACTTTTATTTCTTATTCTTATGCATATTTTTAAAACTGCATTGTTGGTTAGGGGCTCTAAAGTAAACATTTCACTGTAAGGTCTACTACACCTGTTGTATTCAGCATTTCACTTTAAGGTCTACTACACCTGTTGTATTCAGCATTTCACTGTGAGGTCTACTACACCTGTTGTATTCAGCATTTCACTGTGAGGTCTACTACACCTGTTGTATTCTGCATTTCACTGTAAGGTCTACTACACCTGTTGTATTCAGCATTTCACTGTGAGAACTACTACACCTGTTGTATTCAGCATTTCACTGTGAGGTCTACAACACCTGTTGTATTCAGCATTTCACTGTAAGGTCTACTTCACCTGTTGTATTCAGCATTTCACTGTGAGGTCTACTACACCTGTTGTATTCAGCATTTCACTGTAAGTTGTAGCTGAAATAGCCAAATCCACTAATTCGAAGGGGTGTCCACATACTTTTGTAAATATAGTATATCTATTGAAATTATGAATTTTGTAAGAAATACTGATAGATAAATGATCAAGTAACAACTACAGATACAATTCTGAAAGTATGTGGATTCGTTCATGTGTAAAAGTTTAGATATGTCAGCGTTTTGACACGTAACCTTTCCTCAGTTAAAATATTCTGCAAATGTGTAAGGGATCTCACCGCAGATATCTCCCAGGATATCTCTGGACTCATACAGTAGCAGGGAGATTTCTGACGTCCGGATTGGATTCACGTAGAAACTTCCCTGATCCAGAGAATATCTTAAATCTATATATGAAATGAAGGACCTGCGTGTTTACTCCTTAGAGCTTTTACAATGTCAGATATCCAGAGACACTGCATATAGATAAAGATATCCCTTGATATTCACCCTTTTCACCCAGTGCTTTCTCTCTCTTTCTTTCTCTATCTCTCTCTCTCTCTCTCTCTTTCTGTCTCTCTCTCTCTCTCTCTCTTTCTGTCTCTCTCTGTCTCTTTCTCTCTCTCTGTCTCTCTCTCTATTCTCTGTCTCTCCCCTTTTCTCTCTCTCTCTTTCTCTCCATCCCTCTCTCTTTCTGTCTTTCTCTCTTTCTGTCTCTCTCTCTCTCTCTCTATTTTCTGTCTCTCCCTCTTTATCTCTCCCTCTCTTTTTCTGTCTCTTTCTCTCTCTTTTCCGTCACTCCCTTTTTCTACCTCTCCCTCTTTCTGTCTCTCTCTCTTCCTCTTTTCTCACTCTTTCAGTCTATTTTTCTGTCTCTCATTCTGTCCCTCTCTCTCTTTTTGTCTCTCCCTCTCCCTATTTCCCTTTCTCTCTCTTCATCTCCCTCTTTTCTCACTCTTTCTGTCTTTCCCGCTTCCTCTTTCTCACTCTTTCTGTCTCTCTCTCCCTCACTTTCTCTCCCTCGCCCTCTCTCTCGGTCTTTCGCCGTCTCTCTCCGTCTCTCTTCCCCTCCCCACTCGTTCTCGCTCTGTCTCTCTCTGCCTCTCTCTTTCCCTCTGCCTCTCTCCATCTCGCTCTCCCTCTCTCTCCCCCGCTCTCTCTCCCTTCTCTTTCTCCCTCTCGCTCTCTTCCTTTTTTTTGTGTCACTCGAACTTTCTTTCTCCCTCTTTCTTCTGCCTCTATTTTATCTCTCTCTGCCCCTCTCTCCTTCATGTGCTGCTGTAGCTAATTGGTTTCTACAGCAAAGGTGCCTGTTCAGTATCCAGCCTTCCAAGTGGCCAGCTGCCTAGTTAAATGGGCTGTGGTCACATAATGACACCATAAATTGCTGATCTAGGAACTGGAGCTGCAAAACCAACCTAACACATAAAACACACAAAGGGAGTAAAACATCTGCTGTAACTTAACTAAAATGCGTATTAGATTTTTTTTTGTGGTACCTTTACGTAACACGGTAGTCCCATCTCCCAAGGGAGACCTGACCGAGACGTTTTCTATATTCTACATTCTCAGCAGAATAGTTTGGAAGAGAATGTCGTTGATCAACTGATTGAATATTTTCTGGTGGCAGGTGATCCACTAATATGCCTGAATCATTTAAAAAGACTTCAAGACACCAAACTCAATACCCTATCTGTGTGCCAGGGGATACATACTAGTATTGCACGGTATCATTTGCCTAAATCAAAAGGCAGTAGTTTGGTTCCCTTTAGTTCCGGTCTTCCAATTCACTATAAGCCTATAGGGCCTACTTCCTTTAGCCAATCAGAGGTTGCTAGGCGACTGCTTGAGAATAACTATTTTCCCTGGCTGAAGGCAAATCGGTTTATTAAATTAATCCCATTTAAATCCCAACATCACCTCCCTGGGCCCCAACACATCACACAATATTAAAGCCGCGGTCATGTGTTTGTCTGTGTCACAGCCAAATGGCAGCCCCAGCCCATTCACAAACCTGGCACAGACATGTACCTTCCAATCTCCAGCATAGTCAGTCAGCTTAGCCAAGGCTACCAATGATCTGCCTGACAATCAACAACCTGTCTGAAACAATGACCTGCCTGAAACAATGACCTGCCTGAAACAATTACCTGCCTGAAACAATTACCTGCCTGAATCAATGACCTGCCTGACAGGAGCCTGGCTGAGTGAGTAATAATAGTGAGCACAATAATACAGGATGGTTCCCGATAGACACGGCCATCCTGTTTCTAGAACTTTGCAGTATTTTTTGTGTGTTATTCTAACTTTATTTTCTCTGAACATTTATGGAAATATTTTGTATAAGCGACAAGAACTTCTAGACATTAGATCAGAGATCAATCACCACAAATTCGACTTCCCAGACCTGCATTCTTTTTTTCCGGACTGTATGAAGAAGCTCCATCCATCACGGATGCTGCCGAAGGAGAGGAAGTAGAGCTGGTGTTCTGGTCAGACTCTGTAGGATGGCAAACCAACCACCACTTTTGAGTATAATATTTGCTAATGTACAGTCTCTGGACAATAAAGTAGACATGCTCAGAGCGAGGATCTCCTTCCATAGGATGCCAACAGGCATGAAGAACGAAGAACGAATTCTATGGGAAAACCAAAGGTGGAGGGGTATGTTTCATGATTAACTGCTCTAGGGTAGGGGGCAGCATTTGGAATTTTGGATGAAATGCATGCCCAAAGTAAACTACCTGCTACTCAGGCCCAGAAGCTAGGATATGCATATGATTGGTATATGTGGATAGAAAACACTCAAAGTTTCTAAAACTGTTAAGATAATGTCTGTGAGTATAACATAACTGAAATGGCAGGCAAAACCCCGAGGACAAACCATCCCCAAAAAATTAATTCATCCTACCACTGATTTCAATGGCTGGCACTTTTATAATAGCGGGAAATCGTGCCCGATTGCAGTTCCTAGGGCTTCCACTAGATGTCAACAGTTTTTAGAAAGCGTTTCAGGCTGTTATTTTTTTAAATGAGGGAGAAGAAGTAATTTTTGAAGGGCTCCCATTTTGGCTGTATTGTTTCCAAGTGCATGGCCGAGAGAGCGCGTTCTTTTTGTTTATCTCCGGTAAAGACAATAATGATTCTCCATCTTAAATTGTATTGTTTATTTGCGTATTAGGGTACCTAAGGATTGATTATAAATGTTGATTGACTTGTTTGGATATGTTTATTGGTAACGTTTGGGATTAATTTTGTATGCATTTTGACCGATGGCGTTTTTAAGGATATAATTTTTTTTAAATATATATCGAACACAAGGTCCATTTATAATGTAACTGAGACCTTTTGGAGTGCCAACAGAAGAAGATCTTCAAAGGTAAGATATGAATTATATCAATATTTCTGACTTTTGTGTCGCCACCTGCCTGGTTGAAAATGATTGTTATGCATTTGTATGGTACGGTGCTGTCCTCAGATAATCGCATGGTTTGCTTTCACCGTAAATCCTTTTTAAAATCTGACATCTGATTAACAAGAAGTTAAGCTTTATTTTGACATATTGCATGTGTATTTTCAAGAATGTCAAATGTTTACAATTCTGTAGTTTGAATTTGGCGCCCTGCACTTCCACTAAATGTTGGTCAGGTGGGACGCTACCGCCCCACCTAGTCTAAAGAGGTTTAAGGGGGAAAAATGACCCGCCACTATGTTTAATAGCAGAGAAAACTCCCTAAATAAATGTTTTTCAACTTGAAATGTCATTACTTTGCCTACATTAGACAAAGTGAAACATAGCCTTACATGAATTTCCATGAAAGCTGTACACCACCAGGGTACAAAGATTGTCTTAGAGTCATTTTTGACCCGGCTGTTATAAAATAATTTACACACCACAAAAACCCCAATACACACACACACACAATGAGAAATTGAGATTATGTGTGCTACTCATTGAACTCAGCCAGAAGCTCCTGAAGAGGAAGATCACCATGGTTGGCACAGTTAGAAAGGACATGCCTGAGCTCCCCCTTGCACTCCTCGCAACAAGGGAGAGAGAGGCCTTCTCATCAAAGTTTGCCTTCACCCCCACCACCACTCTAGTTTCTTACATCCCAAAGAGGAACAAAAATGTGTCCTCCTGAGCACACTGCACAAAACGGCTGATATCAGTGATTGTGAGGACAGGAAGCCAGCTATCATCCTGGACTACAACCACAACAAAGGAGGCATGGACAACCTGGACAAGGTGATTTGAACTTACAGCTGCAGGAGGATGACTGCCCGCTGGCCCCTGGTCGTCTTCCATAACATCATTGATGTGTCCTCAAACAATACCTTTGTGACATGGAAGAAGATCAACCCTACCTAGATGCCTGATAAGCGGAACAAGAGGAGGGTGTTCCTAGGGCTGCTGGGAAAGGCACTTGTAACCCCACACATTCAAAGAAGGGAGTGCCTTCCCCGCACAGCAGCCTCTGCAGCGCTTGTGAAAGCTGTTCAGGGAGCTGAATCTTGTCCTGATCCACCTGAGGCTGCAGCTGGGGCAGGCTAGAGGAGGAGATGCCAATTCTGCCCCCCTATGAAGGACTGTAAAACAAATACTATGTGCTGCACGTGTGAGAAATACATCTGCAAAGACCATGCACACACACGTGCATACTGTCTTACATGTGCTAATTCGAGTTGATTGATTTATGTTCTTCACATTTTTGTTTTGTATCTATTATCTTATTTTATTATGATGCATGGTTGTTTATACACCTTGTGGATCGGAGCAATGGTTAAAAAATGGGAGAAGACGAGTATTTTGTCGTTGAAATCATCAGTGTACAGTATATAAGAATATATCACTATGCTGCCAAAAAAGTTCAAGACTGTTATTGTTTCAATTGTTTCAATAAAATGTATTCAAAACAACTTTCTGGACATTTCTGCTACTTTCTTAGGCTAAACAAGTGCTAGCTCTTGCTAAAAAAAATTATGTTTACACCTATGCAGTACCTTTAGCAATAATAATAATAAACCTCTACTTTAGTAAAGAAAACAATTATGACAGGTGTGTTGTAATAGAAACGAGTGGTGTCCACTGATTAAATGCAGTCTTTCTGCATTGTGAAGAGGGAAAACCCAGATATTCCCAAAGTTTGTGATAAATGACAGGTTGTTTCTTCATGCAAAATAAATTGTGGGTTTAAAATTCAAATAAGCTGCTTCAGTTTAGGAGTCAGTAAGGGGTCTAGGGAAGGCGGGTCATTTTCAGAATAGAAGTTAATAGAATAAGAATAGAATATTAAGACTACACAAGGGTTAAGGTAACTGAAGAAAATGACTCCTTACTTCTTGCCACTAGGGGGATGCCATTTCGACATAGCACAAATTTGTACCCAAATTAAACTGCCTCGTACTCAAATCTTGCTAGTACAATATGCATATTATTATTGCTATTGGATAGAAAACACTCTCTAGTTTCTAAAACCGTTTGAATTATGTCTGTGGGTGAAACAGAACTCTTTCTGCAGCGAAATCCATGACAGGAACTGCGAAGGTCTGAAAACTAGGCTCTGTTCTCAGATCAGTTTAAAGCTCTGTATGTATCCTAAGGGTCGACATGAACTGCACCCGCCTTCCCCTGGATGTCAGTAACCAATGAGAAGTGGAATGGAATTTCTACGTAGTTCTCAGAGTTTATAAAAGGCCAAGGAACGAGGGGAGCTCTCTTTTCGACGTTCGCCATTACGCAAAGCAAGACCTCAGGATGGCATTTTGAAACGCTCAGTTATCGACCTTAGATATATCCGTCTGTAATTTAATTCGATATAGGTGTTAGAAACATCATAACGAAGCTATTTTAAACCGAGTTATATCAGTTTATGCGATTATATTGCTATTTTCGGAATTTCCTTAGTATTGCGTTTTGAGGATTTGGGCATGTTGTGGCCCCATAGCTATTGTTAGCTGCTAATTCCGAAGTTGAAGACAACGTTTTACAACCAAGCAACGATTCTTTTGGACAAAGGACCACTTGGCCAAGATTCTGATGGAAGCTCGTCCAAAAGTAAGAGCTATTTATGATGTTATTCCGTATTTATGTGGAAAAATGTAAACGGATTTGTCCGCCATTATTGCGGCACTAGTCTGGCTGTAACGCACACTGTATGTCTAGTAACGTTAATTTTAAAAATCTAACTCAGCGGTTGCATTAATAACTAATGCATCTTTCATTTGATGTCCAACCTGTATTTTTTAGTCAAGTTTACGATTATTTATTGATTAGATAGGTGCCTTTCCAAGATGGCGCCGGCCAGAATGCATGACCTGTTGCCACTGATCACATTGTATAACCACGATTTGTGCTGCTAAATATGCACATTTTCGAACAAAACCTATATGGATTGTGTAATATGATGTTACAGGACTGTCATCTGAAGAATTCTGAGAAGGTTAGTGAAAAATTAATTTATTTTGGTGGTGAATACGTTATCGCTATGTTTGGCTGGAATCAATGCTGTTGTCTGGTTTGCTATTGTGGTAAGCTAATATAACGATATATTGTGTTTTCGCTGTAAAACACTTAGAAAATCTGAAATATTGTCTTGATTCACAAGATCTGTGTCTTTCAATTGCTGTACGCTGTGTATTTTTAAGAAATGTTTTATGATGAGTAATTAGTTAATACACGATGGTCTCTGTAGTTATTCTAGTCATTTTAGTGAGAGTTGTGATGGTGGCTGCAATTGTAAACTATGATTTATACCTGAAATATGCAAATTTTTCTAACAAAACCTAGGCTATACAATCAATATGTTATCAGACTGTCATCTGATTAAGTTTTTTCTTGGTTAGTGGCTATTTATATCTTTAATTGGCCGAATTTGTGATAGCTACTGATGCAGTAAGAAAATGGTGGAGTAAAAAAAAGTTGTCTTTTGCTAACGTGGTTAGCTAATAGATTTACATATTGTGTCTTCCCTGTAAAACATTTTAAAAATCAGAAATGATGGCTTGATTACCAAGATGTTTATCTTTCATCTGGTGTCTTGGACTTGTGATTTAATGATATTTAGATGCTACTATTTACTTGTGACGCTATGCTAGGCTATGCTAGTCAGCTTTTTTACTGGTGGGGGTGCTCCCGGACCCGGGTTTCTGAGGAAGTAGAGGTTAATTTTAAGGGGTCTAGGGAAGGCGGGTCATTTTCAGAAAAGAAGTTAATAGAATAAGAATAGAATATTAAGAATACACAAGGGTTAAGGTAACTGAACAAAATGACTATCTCCCAGTGGCATTCGCCTGTATCATCATGAAATGCTTTGAGAAACTAATCAAGGATAATAACAGTTCGACAACCTAAACCCACTACAATTTGCATACTGCCTCATCAGATCCATGGAAAATGTTGCATTGCACATCGCTCTGTCCCACCTGAATGCTTATGTGAGAGTGCTGTCCATCGACTACATCTCTGCTTTCAACAACATAGTGCCCTACAAGCGTGTCACTTAGCTCAGGACCCCGGGTCTGAACCCTTCCCTTTGCAACCCACCTGGTCTCATTGGCTAGATGTAACATTAGTATGATGTGACACTCAAACTAGTATGACGGATTATGCTTGGTATGGTTATCGCCAAGCTTGGGATCCTGTGTTTGAACATGACACTGGGTCCTAAACTTCCTCACCGGCCGACCCCAGGTGGTGAGGGTAGCCAACAACTCCTCCGCCACACTGACCCTCAACACACGGGCCCCCAGGGCTGTGTGCTCAGACCCTTCCTGCACTGCCTGTTCAACCATGACTGCGAGGCTATGCACGACTTCAACTCAATCAACTTTGCTGACAACACGGCAGAGGTAGGCATGATTACCAACAATAATAAGATAGCCTACAGTGGGAGGTTAGAGCCCTGGAGGTGTGGTGCCAGGAAAATAACCTTTCCCCAATGTATAAAACCAAAGGAGCTGATGGTGTACTATAGGAGACAGAAGAGGGAGCACGCCCCCATCCACATCGACGTGGGCAGAGTGGGAATGCTCAAAAGCTTAAAGTTTTTTGGTGTGGACATCACTGAGGACCTGAAATAATCCCACCACACCGACACCATTGTCACGCCCTGGCCTTAGTATTCTTTGTTTTCTTTATTATTTTAGTTAGGTCAGGGTGTGACATGGGGAATGTTTGTGTTTTGTTGGTTTTGGGTGTTTTTATGGTAAAGGGGTTGTTGGGTATAGTATATGGGTTTGTGTTGAGTACATGTGTCTAGCGTTGTCTATGTATGTTTAGTTGTCTAGGAGAGTCTATGGTTACCTGAATGAGTTCCCAATTAGAGACAGCTGATTTCGGTTGTCTCTGATTGGGAGCCTTATTTAGGGTAGCCATAGGCTTTCATTTGTTGTGAGTAGTTGTCTATGTGATACGTTTGTAGCCAGTGTGTGCACATCGTTGTTTAGCTTCACGATCGTTTTCTTGTTTTGTTTAAGTGTTTTTGTTTCGTGTGCCTTCTTCGTTAATAAAAAGGAGATGGCTTATTTTCCTAAAGCTGCGTTTTGGTCCGTCAATCCTCCACACGATCGTGACAACCATGGTGAAGAAGGCAGAACAGTGCCTCTACCACCTCAGCGTCTGAATAACTTTCACCTTGCCCCCAAGACCCACATTTTTTATTTTTTTTATTTCACCTTTATTTAACCAGGTAGGCAAATTGAGAACACGTTCTCATTTACAATTGCGACCTGGCCAAGATAAAGCAAAGCAGTTAGACACATACAACAACACATAGTTACACATGGAGTAAAACAAACATACAGTCAATAATACAGTGAAAAATAAGTCTATATACAATATGAGCAAGTGAGGTGAGATAAGGGAGGTGAAGGCAAACAAATTATATATATAAATAAATAAAAATATAAAAGGCCATGGTGGCGAAGTAAATACAATATAGCAAGTTAAAAAAAGTAAAAAAAGTAGAGATAGTAGAGATAGAAAAAAGTAGAGATAGAAATAATGGGGTGCAAAGGAGCAAAATAAATAAATAAATAAATACAGTAGGTAAAGAGGTAGATTGTTTGGGCTAAATTATAGATGGGCTATGTACAGGTGCAGTAATCTTTGAGCTGCTCTGACAGCTGGTGCTTAAAGCTAGTGAGGGAGATAAGTGTTTCCAGTTTCAGAGATTTTTGTAGTTCGTTCCAGTCATTGGCAGCAGAGAACTGGAAGGAGAGGCGGCCAAAGGAAGAATTGGTTTTGGGGGTGACCAGAGAGATATACCTGCTGGAACGCGTGCTACAGGTAGGTGCTGCTATGGTGACCAGCGAGCTGAGATAAGGGGGGACTTTACCTAGCAGGGTCTTGTAGATGACCTGGAGCCAGTGGGTTTGACGACGAGTATGAAGCGAGGGCCAGCAACGAGAGTGTACAGGTCGCAGTGGTGGGTAGTATATGGGGCTTTGGTGACAAAACGGATGGCACTGTGATAGACTGCATCCAATTTATTGAGTAGGGTTTTGGAGGCTATTTTGTAAATGACATCACCGAAGTCGAGGATTGGTAGGATGGTCAGTTTTACAAGGGTATGTTTGGCAGCATGAGTGAAGGATGCTTTGTTGCGGAATAGGAAGCCAATTCTAGATTTAACTTTGGATTGGAGATGTTTGATGTGAGTCTGGAAGGAGAGTTTACAGTCTAACCAGACACCTAGGTATTTGTAGTTGTCCACATATTCTAAGTCAGAGCCGTCCAGAGTAGTGATGTTGGACAGGCGGGCAGGTGCAGGCAGCGATCGGTTGAAGAGCATGCATTTAGTTTTACTTGTATTTAAGAGCAAATGGAGGCCACGGAAGGAGAGTTGTATGGCATTGAAGCTCGCCTGGAGGGTTGTTAACACAGTGTCAAAAGAAGGGCCAGAAGTATACAGAATAGTGTCGTCTGCGTAGAGATGGATCAGAGAATCACCAGCAGCAAGAGCGACATCATTGATGTATACAGAGAAGAGAGTCGGTCCAAGAATTGAACCCTGTGGCACCCCCATAGAGACTGCCAGAGGCCCGGACAACAGACCCTCTGATTTGACACACTGAACTCGATCAGAGAAGTAGTTGGTGAACCAGGCGAGGCAATCATTAGAGAAACCAAGGCTGTCGAGTCTGCCGATGAGGATGTGGTGATTGACAGAGTCAAAAGCCTTGGCCAGGTCAATGAATATGGCTGCACAGTATTGTTTCCTATCGATGGCGGTTAAGATATCGTTTATGACCTTGAGCGTGGCTGAGGTGCACCCATGGCCAGCTCTGAAACCAGATTGCATAGTGGAGAAGGTATGGTGGGATTCGAAATGGTCGGTAATCTGTTTGTTGACTTGGCTTTCGAAGACCTTAGAAAGGCAGGGTAGGATAGATATAGGTCTGTAGCTGTTAGGGTCAAGAGTGTCCCCCCCTTTGAAGAGGGGGATAACCGCAGCTGCTTTCCAATCTTTGGGAATCTCAGACGACACGAAAGAGAGGTTGAAAAGGCTAGTAATAGGGGTGGCAACATTTTCAGCAGATAGTTTTAGAAAGAAAGGGTCCAGATTATCTAGCCCGGCTGATTTGTAAGGGTCCAGATTTTGCAGCTCTTTCAGAACATCAGCTGACTGTATTTGGGAGAAAGAGAAATGGGGAAGGCTTGGGCGAGTAGCAGAGGGGAGGGCAGTGCTGTTGACCGGGGTAGGGGCAGCCAGGTGGAAAGCATGGCCAGCCGTAGAAAAATGCTTATTGAAATTCTCAATTATAGTGGATTTGTCGGTGGTGACAGTGTTTCCTATCTTCAGTGCAGTTGGAAGCTGGGAGGAGGTGGTCTTATTCTCCATGGACTTTACAGTGTCCCAGAACTTTTTGGAATTTGTGTTGCAGGAAGCAAATTTCTGCTTGAAAAAGCTAGCCTTGGCTTTTCTAACTGCCTGTGTATATTGGTTTCTAGCTTCCCTGAAAAGTTGCATATCACGGGGGCTGTTCGATGCTAATGCAGAACGCCATAGGATGTTTTTCTGTTGGTTAAGGGCAGTCAGGTCAGGAGAGAACCAAGGGCTATATCTGTTCCTGGTTCTAAATTTCTTGAATGGGGCATGCTTATTCAAGATGGTGAGGAAGGCATTTAAAAAAAATATCCAGGCATCCTCTACTGACGGGATGAGATCAATATCCTTCCAGGATACATCGGCCAGGTCGATCAGAAAGGCCTGCTCGCTGAAGTGTTTCAGGGAGCGTTTGATAGTGATGAGTGGAGGTCGTTTGACCGCTGACCCATTACGGATGCAGGCAATGAGGCAGTGATCGCTGAGATCTTGGTTGAAAACAGCAGAGGTGTATTTGGAGGGCAAGTTGGTTAGGATGATATCTATGAGGGTGCCCGTGTTTACAGAATTGGGGTGGTACCTGGTAGGTTCATTGATCATTTGTGTGAGATTGAGGGCATCAAGCTTAGATTGTAGGATGGCTGGGGTGTTAAGCATGTTCCAATTTAGGTCGCCTAGCAGCACGAGCTCTGAAGATAGATGGGGGGCAATCAGTTCACATATGGTGTCCAGAGCACAGCTGGGGGCAGAGGGTGGTCTATAGCATTAACATTTACAGATGCAACATTGAGAGCGTTCTGTCTTGGCTGCATCACCGCCTGGTACGGCAACTGTACCGCTCTCAATGGAATGGCTCTCCAGAGGATGGAGCGGTCAGCCCAGCGTGTCACCGGAGGCAACCTGCCCGCTCTCCAGGTCAGTTACAGCCCAGCGTGTCACCGGAGGCAACCTGCCCGCTCTCCAGGTCAGTTACAGCACTCGTGTCACCGGAGGCAACCTGCCCGCTCTCCAGGTCAGTTACAGCACTCGTGTCACCGGAGGCAACCTGCCCGCTCTCCAGGTCAGTTACAGCCCAGCGTGTCACCGGAGGCAACCTGCCCGCTCTCCAGGTCAGTTACAGCACTCGTGTCACCGGAGGCAACCTGCCCGCTCTCCAGGTCAGTTACAGCCCAGCGTGTCACCGGAGGCAACCTGCCCGCTCTCCAGGTCAGTTACAGCACTCGTGTCACCGGAGGCAACCTGCCCGCTCTCCAGGTCAGTTACAGCACTCGTGTCACCGGAGGCAACCTGCCTGCTCTCCAGGACAGTTACAGCACTCGTGTCAAAGGAAGGACAAGAAAATCATCAAGGATCTCAGTCGCCCAAATCACGGTGTGTTCACTCTGCTACCATCTAGCAGACAGAGACAGTACAGGTTCAATCTACCATCTAGCAGACAGAGACAGTACAGGTTCACTCTACCATCTAGCAGACAGAGACAGTACAGGTTCACTCTACCATCTAGCAGACAGAGACAATACAGGTTCACTCTACCATCCAGCAGACAGAGACAGTACAGGTTCACTCTACCATCTAGCAGACAGAGACAGTACAGGTTCACTCTACCATCTAGCAGACAGAGACAGTACAGGTTCACTCTACCATCTAGCAGACAGAGACAATACAGGTTCACTCTGCCATCCAGCAGACAGAGACAGTACAGGTTCACTCTACCATCTAGCAGACAGAGACAGTACAGGTTCACTCTACCATCTAGCAGACAGAGACAATACAGGTTCACTCTGCCATCCAGCAGACAGAGACAGTACAGGTTCACTCTACCATCTAGCAGACAGAGACAGTACAGGTTCACTCTACCATCTAGCAGACAGAGACAATACAGGTTCACTCTGCCATCCAGCAGACAGAGACAATACAGGTTCACTCTGCCATCCAGCAGACGGAGACAGTACAGGTTCACTCTACCATCTAGCAGACAGAGACAGTACAGGTTCACTCTACCATCTAGCAGACAGAGACAGTACAGGTTCACTCTACCATCTAGCAGACAGAGACAGTACACGTTCACTCTACCATCTAGCAGACAGAGACAGTACAGGTTCACTCTACCATCTAGCAGACAGAGACAGTACAGGTTCACTCTGCCATTTAGCAGACAGAGACAGTACAGGTTCACTCTACCATCTAGCAGACAGAGACAGTACAGGTTCACTCTGCCATCTAGCAGACAGAGACAGTACAGGAGCACCAAATACCTAAAAAACAGCTTCTATTACCATCAGACTGTTGAACAGCTTCTATCACCATCAGACTGTTGAACAGCTTCTATCACCATCAGACTGTTGAACAGCTTCTATTACCATCAGACTGTTAAACAGCTTCTATCACCATCAGACTGTTGAACAGCTTCTATTACCATCAGACTGTTGAACAGCTTCTATTACCATCAGACTGTTGAACAGCTTCTATCACCATCAGACTGTTGAACAGCTTCTTTTACCATCAGACTGTTGAACAGCTTCTCTCACCAGACCATCAGACTGTTGAACAGCTTCTATCACCATCAGACTGTTGAACAGCTTCTATTACCATCCGACTGTTGAACAGCTTCTATCACCATCAGACTGTTGAACAGCTTCTATTACCATCAGACTGTTGAACAGCTTCTATCACCATCAGACTGTTGAACAGCTTCTATTACCATCCGACTGTTGAACAGCTTCTATCACCATCAGACTGTTGAACAGCTTCTATTACCATCAGACTGTTGAACAGCTTCTATCACCATCAGACTGTTGAACAGCTTCTATTACCATCAGACTGTTGAACAGCTTCTATCACCATCAGACTGTTGAACCGCTTCTATCACCAACAGACTGTTGAACCGCTTCTATCACCATCAGACTGTTGAAGAGCTTCTATCACCATCAGACTGTTGAACAGCTTCTATTACCATCAGACTGTTGAACAGCTTCTATCACCATCAGACTGTTGAACAGCTTCTATCACCATCAGACTGTTGAACCGCTTCTATTACCATCAGACTGTTGAACAGCTTCTATCACCATCAGACTGTTAAACAGCTTCTATCACCATCAGACTGTTAAACAGCTTCTATCACCATCAGACTGTTGAACAGCTTCTATCATCATCAGACTGTTGAACAGCTTCTATCACCATCAGACTGTTGAACAGCTTCTATTACCATCAGACTGTTGAACAGCTTCTATTTCCATCAGACTGTTGAACAGCTTCTATCACCATCAGACTGTTGAACAGCTTCTATCACCATCTGACTGTTGAACAGCTTCTATCACCATCTGACTGTTGAACAGCTTCTATCACCATCAGACTGTTGAACAGCTTCTATTACCATCAGACTGTTGAACAGCTTCTATCACCATCAGACTGTTGAACAGCTTCTATTACCATCAGCCTGTTGAACAGCTTCTATCACCATCAGACTGTTGAACAGCTTCTATCACCATCAGACTGTTGAACAGCTTCTATCACTATCAGACTGTTGAACAGCTTCTATCACCATCAGACTGTTAAACAGCTTCTATCACCATCAGACTGTTGAACAGCTTCTATTACCATCAGCCTGTTGAACAGCTTCTATTACCATCAGACTGTTGAACAGCTTCTATCACCAGACCATCAGACTGTTAAACAGCTTCTATTACCATCAGACTGTTGAACAGCTTCTATTACCATCAGACTGTTGAACAGATTCTATCACCATCAGACTGTTGAACAGCTTCTATTACCATCAGACTGTTGAACAGCTTCTATTACCATCAGACTGTTGAACAGCTCCTATTACCATCAGACTGTTGAACAGCTTCTATCACCAGACCATCAGACTGTTGAACAGCTTCTATCACCAGACCATCAGACTGTTGAGCAGCTTCTATTACCATCAGACTGTTGAACAGCTTCTATTACCATCAGACTGTTGAACAGCTTCTATCACCATCAGACTGCTGAACAGCTTCTATTACCATCAGACTGTTGAACAGCTTCTATCACCATCAGACTGTTGAACAGCTTCTATCACCATCAGACTGTTGAACAGCTTCTATCACCATCAGACTGTAGAACAGCTTCTATAACCATCAGACTGTTGAACAGCTTCTATTACCATCAGACTGTTGAACAGCTTCTATTACCATCAGACTGTTGAACAGCTTCTATCACCATCAGACTGTTGAACAGCTTCTATTACCATCAGACTGTTGAACAGCTTCTATCACCATCAGACTGTTGAACAGCTTCTATCACCATCAGACTGTTGAACAGCTTCTATTACCATCAGACTGTTGAACAGCTTCTATTACCATCAGACTGTTGAACAGCTTCTATTACCATCAGACTGTTGAACAGCTTCTATTACCATCAGACTGTTGAACAGCTTCTATTACCATCAGACTGTTGAACAGCTTCTATCACCATCAGACTGTTGAACAGCTTCTATCACCATCAGACTGTTGAACAGATTCTATTACCATCAGACTGTTGAACAGATTCTATTATCAGACCATCAGACTTGAACAGCTTCTATCGCCAGGCAATCTGACTGTTTAACAAATTCAAGGACTTTCAGGGACTTTTTGAAGCACTTAATTGTAATTTAAGGACCTCAATGTTATACAATTGTAGAATTATTATGTAATTATATATAAGGCATAATATGAAACCCCCCTCCCCCCCAAAACGCATGTGAAAGTGTCAAAAAGGTAGGCAATTACCATTTTAAAGGGTAATTTCACCCTGGGGGACTCTGGGATTGTTTTCATCATGTCAGAGGTATTTCTAGGTCAATGAGATGTTACACCCTGTGATGGCTTGTGGCATATTGAATGAGGGTCTGAAAATAAATGTGGTCCTGCTTTGTTGGTTTTCGTGAAGGCTCTATGTTATACTGTTCGCAGAATATGATTTTATGAGTGTATATATGGTTGTCCTTGTTCGATAGAGCCACTGGACGTCTTTCAGCGATGTTCTCGTAGGCGGATTCATTGGTAAATACACAAGCTGACATTTTTTTCAGTCTCTGAAAGACTACAACTCGTTTGGGGGCGGTGCTTCGTGCTCTGGGCCCGTCCCTTCCCAATGGAGTTTTTTTTTATTTTTTAAAGGAGGTGAACGCTATCCTTTGGGGAAAACTGAAAGTACTGACCAACCACAATGGCTTGAAGTGATGCCTCTCATCAACACGAATTTTACAATGGAATCTTCTTTGATGTTCTTTTAGCCACATGGTGACATTCAACCATACATGTTTCAACTGGAATATAGCGAAGAGGATTTGAACAAAAGAGTTGGATTTAACTAGAAGCTAAAGCTGCAGACGATGACAGCACCAAGAGGGCTGTTGACAAATACGCTGGGTAACTTGTTATGTGCCGCTTCTCACATTTGTAACTCGTTAACATCTCTGGGATAGGTGGGACGGTAGCGTCCCACTTGGCCAAAATCCAGAAAAAACGTAGCGTGCCAAATTCAGATTTATTACTATAAAAATCCATCTTTCATGAAATCACACTTGAAAGACACCAAATTAAAGCTACACATGTTGTGAATCCAGCCAACATGTCTGATTTCAAAAATAATTTACGGGGAAAGCACACCAAACAATTATGTTAGCTCAGTACATAGCCACAGAAAAACACAGCCATTTCCCCAGCAAAAGATAGTAGTCACAAAAAGCAGAAATAGAGATAAAATGAATCACTAACCTTTGATGATCTTCATCAGATGACACTCATAGGACATCATGTTACACAATACATTTATGTTTTGTTCGATAATGTGCATATTTATATCCACAAATCTCGGTTTACATTGGCGCCATGTTCAGAAATGCCTCCAAAATATCCGGAGTAATTACAGAGAGCCACGTCAAATAACAGAAATACTCATCATAAACTTTGATGAAAGATACGTGTTTTACACAGAATTAAAGATACACTTGTTCTTAATGCAACCGCTGTGTCAGATTTTTAAAACACTTTACGGAAAAAGTACACCATGCAATAATCTGAGACGGCGTTCAGATTTAACAACAATTCTCCACCATGTTGGAGTCAACAGAAATACAAAATTACATCATAAATATTCCCTTACCTTTGATTATCTTCATCAGAATGCACTGCCAGGAATCCTAGTTCCACAATAAATCGCTGTTTTGTTCGATAATGTCCATTACTTATGTCCAATTAGCTACTTTTGCTAGCATGTGTAGTAAACGTGTCCAAACGCTCGCGCAGATGTAGGCAAACGTCGGACAAAAACTTCAAAAAGTTATATTACAAGTCGAATAAACTGGTCAAACTTAGTAGAGAATAAATCTTCAGGATGTTGTTATCATATATATCCAATAACGTTCCAACCGGAGCATTCCTTCATGTCTGTAGAAATTATGGAACGCAAGGCGATATCATGAGGAAAGCGCATGACCAAGAACTGGCAATCTGGCAGACCAATGACTGAAACAACTCCCATCCGACCCCACATCACACTAGAGGCTTTATTCAGCGTTCTACAGACTGTTGACAGTCTGGTGGAAGGCGGAAGGCGGAAGGCGTAGGATGTGCAAACAGATCCATATATTACAGGGAATTGAATAGGCGATGACTTTAACATTGACCAGTCTCAGAATTCTCACTTCCTGTTTGGATTTTTTCTCCAGTTTTTGCCTGTGTTTTCTTTTCAATAGTAATAATACTATGCATATATTAGCATCTGGGACAGAGTAGGAGGCAGTTCACTATTCATCCAAAAGTGAAAATGCTGCCCCTATATCAAAGAAGTTAAAAACAACCTGAGGATTGATTATAAAAAACATTTGATTCTACAAACATTACGATACTTTTTTGAATTTTCGTCGAACGGAACGAGGCTTTGGTTTTCTGACAATAACGCGCAACCCAAATGGCATTTTTCTGTTATAAAACTAATATTTATCGAACAAAAATAACATTTATTGTTTAACTGGGAGTCTCGTGCAAACATCCGCAGATTATCAAAGGTAATCGATTCATTTTATTGCTTTTCTGACTTTCGTGACCATGCTAATTTGGGGCTAGCTGTTGTAGCATTGATTGATACACTCACAAAAGCTTGGATTGCTTTCGCTGCACAGCATATTTTCAAAATCTGACACGATAGGTGGATTAACAACAAGCTAAGCTGTGTTTTGGTATATTTCACTTGTGATTGCATGATTATAAATATTTTTAGTAATATTTTGCGCCCTGCAATTCAGCGGTTGTTTTGGAAAATGATCCCACTAAAGGGATCCGTAGCGCAGAGAAGTTAAGAAACGTGTAACATCAGCAACTGTATATATGTTTACTAACTAGCTATGTAGGGTTGACATCGGTTATGTTTATGATCCCATGATGCAAGATAGGATTCCAAATAAATGAAAACAACAATGATTGTTATTCATGAGCTAACTGTCAGGAGAAACAATAATAGAACAATTTACTATTGTAAATCTGTCATACTGATTAGCTAGTTTTACTATAAAAACATGTGCCTAATAAGCATTCCTGATAGACATGGCTGTAGCTAGATGCTGTCTGTCTACCTACCTAGGTACATGTGTACGGTCTGGTCAATGTGCAGAGGTTGAGGGTTACGCCATATTTATTTCTATTAGTCTGGATATTTTTTTTAAATGTAATCTCTGTGCCTGTGCAAATGTATGCACGTTCAACTATGCGTCCCTAATGTTGATATTATGCTGGCACAGTTCAACTGTTGTTCAAACTGTACAATAGGGTATAATGTATTATCTTTTTTTTTGTCTTACAGACAATACTCTGTGGTGCCTGAGCTTCTTCCTGGAATGAATTCTATAGAGAATGAGAGAAACATAATTAATTTGCCTTCATCTGTCATTGTAGCAGAACTGTATCCCTCTCGATGGATTGGACATTATGCTGTATTTCAAGCAGAACTCAAGAGGGGCTGAATGGTAGGTTGATCATGACAACACTCCTCCCACAGCAAGTATTCCCTGAACTTTACTATACTGATCATGTTGTATTTTCTAACTGTATGTTTCTTTGTGAATGGCAAATGCATTATGCCCACCTCTCCAATCATCACCAGTTCTCTTAGTTACAGATTGTTAACCCAGATAATAATACATATTTTTGGTGTCCGTTATTAGGAGTTACAGGATAGGTACTGTTGGTGTAGCACAGAGAATTTTCAACCAACCTTATCTTGTCAATGTTTTTGTCCTCGAATTTGTGGAAACAGGAGTCTCATAAAATGTCTGTGTCCACTTGCAAGGGGTCAGTTTGAATTTATAAAAATAATTTGCTAATATATGTATTTTTTGCTCTATGAATTAATCCAACAATGTGTACGACGTCATCTTGTCTATTCCACGTCTTCTCTCATTGATCGGGACAGGTGTCTGTCATAATGACATGCAGCACTTTGGGATAAACACCCACCTGTCTCGACCAATGAGAGCAGACTTTCTTTTTTTTACTGTTGTTGATTTTATTAGGATCCCCGTTAGTGGAAGCCAAGAGACAAGATGGCAGCATGCAGCTTTTTTTTTTTTGATTACTTTCATGGACTTTACTATACTGATTATATTGGATTTACTTCTGTGCGAATGGCAATTATCATCGCGACCATCACAAAAACATATGAAAACATGAACTCATTACCTTGGTGCTTTCTCGGTTAAATCTAACGACACCCTGCTGTGAATCAATCAGAAAACAACAGATGATCAACATCAATTCACTAGGGATATTAGATTTAACGTGGATCCATGCCACAACTGTTCTATATTAGACACCAAAATATTCTGGACATTTCCTCGCGAAAGCCTTTTATTCCAACACTTGGGCCATTGAGGTATCGCATGCTTTATCACAACAGCTGTTTGGCACTTGGCTGTCATTCAAGGAAAAAACTCCTTCCTGGATCAGCTGATGATGTGTGAAAATATCAGGCGTAACTGATCAGCAAATGCGTATCCAATAAGTGTTATGCATAGTTATTGAAGAACCACGTTAATAACAGTATTGATTTAGGTTTAACGTATCAAGGTGACTCTTTCGGTTAAAAAACATTTGATTTTACATACATTATTTAGCTGTTTTCACCCCGTAACATAATGCGACACAGAACATTATGTAGTTACACTACATTTCTGGGATCTCTATATAAATAAAAAACTGTCTGACAGCTAGATTCAGGATTCTTACAGGGTTCAAGGTCAATGTCTAATTTAACTGATTAATGCTTAATATATGATATGAGAACATATTACACTGTCATCAATCAATCAATCAATCAGATGTATTTATTAAGCCTTTTTTACATTAGCAGATGTCACAAAGTGCTTATACAGAAACCTAGCCGAAAACCCTAGAGGGTACTCAATGTAGATGTAGAAGCACTGCCGTAAATGATTTTGGACAAATCCGTCAAGACACCAACAATGAAAAAAGGGTTTAACATAGGTTTTTAAATTAACTCATGAATATCTTATATCTTAATACAATTGCAGATTATTATCAATGACTCCTCCCTGGTGCCCTAGTTTCTAGAAAGGTCCATGTCTCCGGTCTACCCGGATAGATAAACAAATAAAGAGATTATCTATCAGTCAAAAGAGATTTTACCTTGATAATCCTAATGTTTAGTGCAGAAGGAAAGCTAGAGGACCTGGTAAATGTCTGGGCAGTAACAGTTAGCTTGCCACTTAAGGTGTTTTCTTCAGACGCCTTTTGAATGAAAAAAGGAAGGAAACATAGGAATTTAACGACTGCATAGGACTATGTTTTGGATGACTGGCTGCGAATGCTTATTGAATTGTTTTATTTCTGCCTTTTCTATTCCAGACATTCTGAAATTCACTAAAGCATCCCATGTATGTAACTTTAGTCTTTCACTTTTCAATGATTCGGGAGGGAAACATTTTTTTTTCCATCCTTTGCTTCTGTCAATCAGATGATTTCACACAAAAAAAGAAGAACGTAGCAGACTAGCTCCATAGCTACGTTTCGATATATGGGTTGTCAGGGAATGATCCCGATTCAATTGTCACCGCCCACATTTCCATGACGAGTGCTCGCTTGCTAGCTGTGTGGGAATGCCTTACAGTTTGCTGAGGCAGCGAGCGGCAGCCATTGCATTGGCTGTATTGTGCCAGCTGCGAATATTATGATTGCTTGCTAGCTGTGTGGGAATGCCTTACAGTTTGCTGAGGCAGCGAGCGGCAGCCGTTGCATTGGCTGTATGGTGCCAGCTGCGAATATTATGATTGCTTGCTAGCTGTGTGGGAATGCCTTACAGTTTGCTGAGGCAGCGAGCGGCAGCCATTGCATTGGCTGTATTGTGCCAGCTGCAAACATTATGAGTGATGGTTTTATTCTTTCAAGTAAAAACTACCAGAATTCAGTGGCTAGAGCCCTACAATCGATACATAACATAGCTAAATACCAGTGCATTGTAAATGTGTCCCAAATCTATCTTTATGTGCAGCTGGCTAGCAGGCAGCTCATTCTGTCTCGTCTAGCCTAGGCTACCTATTGGCTGAAAACGGTTCAGTTTATCCTCCTATCACCAGAGTGACATGTCAACACCAAACATAACATTACAATGTAACCCAGCTCAGAAGTAGGTCTACATTAGAAGTGAACTATGTTATTAGAATTGTAGCCTTCTGTGTTACAGTTCAGACTTTGTGAGAATTGTCTGTGTTAGGATATGTGTGAGGTGGTGTGTGTTTGTTTGTGTGTGTGTGTGTGTGTGTGTGTGTGTGTGTGTTTCTGTGTTTGTGTGTGTGTGTGTGTGTGTGTGTGTTTGTATGTTTGTGTGTACAGTATGTGTTGGTTGTGGTGCTGTGCGAGTGAGTGGGGATGCTGAGAAGTCCGTGTTATGCTGTGTGTGTGTGTGTGTGTGTGTGTGTGTGTGTGTGTGTGTGTGTGTGTGTGTGTGTGTGTGTGTGTGTGTGTGTGTGTGTGTGTGTGTGCGTAGGACTTCCAATCTCCCCATATTAATCAGGTGTGTAATCAGTGCAGTTGCCTACTAAGCAGCAGGGAAGATGCCAGCAGCCTGCAGTAATAGTGAACCACAGTACTGCAGAGAGGGCTGGGCCTTTGACCACACACACACACACACACACACACACACACACACACACACACACACACACACACACACACACACACACACACACACACACACACACACACACACACACACACACAGCAACCCAAATAATCAGCTACAACAAACTCGCTGTCACTAACTGTCGATCGCCTCAATTTCCAATTATAATGCCTTTTGGGAATCTGCTAATTGGGGTGTCCATATTTGTGTCTGCTGATCAAGAGTTTACATTGGTATTTTTCTCCCATTAACAATTCATTGTTATTTTCTGTAGTTGATAGCTCAGTTATTGGTAGAGGGAGATGAAACTCGGCAGTGCTGGAGACTGTGAGACTGTCTTACATGGAGATTTTCAGTGTATCTGGAGTATTTTGTGCCATGGCCATGCCACGTCAGTGTCCCTCTGTTAGTGTGTCTGTGAATAGTAGCACACTGATTGGTGGAGTTGTGGATCCAGGGACAACAGAATAACGATTATCTAGGATCACGTCCCATTAGCAATATCACCCTGCACTCCTCTTGTTCTTCCCTTCCATGAGCATGAGCTCACCCTCCTCCTCATCGCTCCTCATCGCTCCTCCTCATCTCCCTCTCCTCCTCCTTTTCTCTCCCTCCTCCTCACCTCCTCCTCATCTCTCCCTCCTCCTCCTTTTCTCTCCCTCCTCCTCACCTCCTCCTCCTTATCTCTCCCTCTTCCTGCTCCTTATCTCTCCCTCCTGCTCCTCCTCATCTCTCCCTCCTCCTCCTTTTCTCTCCCTCCTCCTCACCTCCTCCTCCTTATCTCTCCCTCCTCCTGCTCCTTATCTCTCCCTCCTGCTCCTCCTCATCTCTCCATCCTCCTAATATCTCTCCCTCCTCCTCCTTATCTCTCCCTCCTCCTCCTTATCTCTCCCTCCTCCTCCTTATCTATCCCTCCTCCTGCTCCTTATCTCTCCCTCCTCCTCCTCCTTATCTCTCCCTCCTGCTCCTTATCTATCCCTCCTCCTGCTCCTTATCTCTCCCTCCTGCTCCTTATCTATCCCTCCTCCTGCTCCTTATCTCTCCCTCCTCCTCCTTATCTCTCCCTCCTCCTGCTCCTTATCTCTCCCTTCTCCTCATCTCCCGCTCCTCCTCATTTTCTCTACCGCCTCCTCCTCCTCATCTCTCCCTCCTCCTCACCTCCTCCTCCTCATCTCTCCCTCCTCCTCCTTATCTGTCCCCCCTCCTGCTCCTTATCTCTCCCTCCCCCTGCTTCTTATCTCTCCCTCCTCCTGCTCCTTATCTCTCCCTTCTCCTCATCTCCCGCTCCTCCTCATTTTCTCTACCTCCTCCTCCTCCTCATCTCCCCCTCCTCCTCATCTCTTCCTCCTCCTCCTCATCTCCCTCTCCTCCTCCTCATATCTCCTTCCTCCTCCTCCTCATCTTCATCTCCCCCTCCTCGTTATCTCCCCCCCTCCTCCTCCTCCTCCTCCTCCTCCTCCTCCTCCTCCTCCTCCTCCTCATCTCCCCCTCCACATCTCTCCCTCATCATCGCCTCCTCCTCATCTCTCCCTCCTTTTCCTTATCTCCCCCCGTCCTCCTCCTTATCGCTCCCTCCTCCTCATCTCTCCCTCCTCTTCCTCCTTATCTCTCCCTCCTCCTCATTATCTCATCCTCCTCCTTATCTCTCCCTCCTCCTCCTTATCTCTCCCTCGTCCTCATCTATCCCTCCTCCTCCTCATCTCTCCCTCCTCCTCCTCCTCCTCCTCATCTCCCCCTCTTCCTCATCTCCTCAACCTCATCATCTCCTCCTCCTCATCTCATCCTCATCTCCTCCTCATCATCTCATCATCCTCCTCATCTCTTCCTCCTCATCTCCTCCTCTTCCTCATCTCTTCCTCCTCATCTCCTCCTCCTCCTCATCTCTTCCTCCTCATCTCCTCCTCATCTCCTCCTCTTCATCTCCTCCTCCTCCTCATCTCTTCCTCCTCATCTCCTCCTCATCATCTCCTCCTAATCCTCATCTCTTCCTTCTCATCTCCTCCTCCTCATATCTTCCTCCTCATCTCCTCCTCATCATCTCCTTCTCCTCCACCTCTCTTCCTCCTCATCTCTTCTTCATCTCATCCTCTTCCTCATCTCTTCCTCCTCATCATCTCCTCCTCCTCATCTCTTCCTTCTCATCTCCTCCTCATCTCCTCCTCATCTACTCCTCATCTACTCCTCCTCATCTCTCTTCTTTCTAGCCTGTTGCATCAGCTGCTCCCCAGTGAATAATATTTTGCTTAGATACCCGTTTCTGTCCCATTAGCAATATCACCCTGCACTCCTCTTGTTCCTCCCTTCCATGAGCATGAGCTCACCCTCCTCCTCATTGCTCCTCCTCCTCCTCCTCATCTCCCTCTCCTCCTCCTCATCTCTCCCTCCTCCTCCTCCTCATCCCCCCTCCTCATCTCTCCCTCCTCCTCACCTCCTCCTCCTTATCTCTCCCTCCTCCTAATCTCTCCCTCCTCCTCTGTATCTCTACCTCCTCTTCGTCCTTATCTCTCCCTCCTCCTCATCTCTCCCTCCTCCTCACCTCCTCATCTCTCCCTCCTCCTCCTTATCTCTCCCTCCTCCTCATATCTCCCTCCTACTCCTTATCTCTCCCTCCTCCTCCTCCGCCTTATCTCTCCCTCCTCCTCATCTCTCCCTCCTCATCTCTCCCTTCTCCTCCTCCTCACTTCCCCCTCTTCCTCATCTCCTCCTCCTCATCTCTTCCTCATCTCCTCCTCATCATCTCCTCCTCCTCCTCCTCCTCGTATCTTCCTCCTCATTTCCTCCTCCTCCTCATCTCCTCCTCATCTTTTCCTCCTCATCTCCTCCTCGTCTCTTCCTTCTCATCTCCTCCTCATCTCCCCCCCATCTACTCCTCCTCCTCCTCATCTCTCTTCTTTGCTGCCTGTTGCATCAGCCGCTCCCCAGTGAAGAATATTTTCTCTTAGACACCCGTTTGTTGTTAAAATTCTATGGCTCAATTGAATACCCTTCTGTAGAGTTTTCTAGCCTTCAAAGTGAGTTGATTCTTCTGCCTTTTTTGCCTTCAAAATAAATCCAACCCTGTGTGAAAGTTCACTGATATTATACTGTACACGCTGTGTGCTCTGTGTACAAGATGAAGGATATCTCTTTCTGCTCTACAGGAGAGCATGACTCATGTTAGACCATAGATCAATAGTACTCTGGTTTAGCGCGGGCTGCGGACATGAACAAAAGATGAGACTGGTCTGCTTAAAAACAGATTGTTTAAAACTGCTGCGGACATGAACAAAATATGAGACTGGTCTGCTTAAAAACAGATGGATTTGGCCACAACTTTGGAAGTTTGCTTGGGGACATTGTCCATTTGGAAGACCCATTTGTGACCAAGCTTTAACTTCCTGACTGATGTCTAAAGAGATGTTGCTTCAATATATCCACGTATTTTTCCATCCTCATAAAGCCATCTATTTTGTGAAGTGCACCAGTCCCTCCTGCAGCAAAGCACCCCCACAACATGATTCTGCCACCCCTGTGCTTCACATTTGGGATGGTGGTCTTCGGCTTGCAAGCCGCCCCCTTTTTCCTCAAATCATAACGATGGTCATTATGGCCAAACAGTTCTATTTTTGTTTCATCAGACCAGAGGACATTACTCCAAAAAGTATGATCTTTGTCCCCATGTGCAGTTGAAAACCGTAGTCTGGCTTTTTTTATGGCGGTTTTGGAGCAGTGGCATCTTCCTTACTGAGCAGCCTTTCAGGTTATGTCGATATAGGACTCGTTTTACTGTGGATATAGAGACTTTTGTACCTGTTTCCTCCAGCATCCTCACAAGGTCCTTTGCTGTTGTTCTGGGATTGATTTGCACTTTTCGCAAAAAAGTACGTTCATCTGTAGGAGACAGAACGCGTCTCCTTTCTGAGCAGTATGACGGCTGTGTGGTCCCATGGTGTTGATACGTGCGTACTATTGTTTGTACAGATTAATGTGGTACATTCGGGCATTTGGAAATTGCTCCCAAGGATGAACCAGACTCGTGGAGGTCTACCATTTTTTTTCTGAGGTCTTGGCTGATTTCTTTCGATTTTCCCAAGATTTCAAGCAAAGAGGCACTGAGTTTGAAGGTAGACCTTTAAATACATACACAGGTACACCTCCAATTGACTCAAATTATGTCAATTAGCCTATCAGAAGCTTCTAATGCCATGACATCATTTTCGGGAATTTTCCAAGCTGTTAAAATGCACAGTCAACTTAGTGTATGTAAACTTCTGACCCACTGGAATGGGAAATAGTGAATTATAAGTGAAATAATCTGCCTGTAAACAATTGTTGGAAAAATGACTTGTGTCATGCACGAAGGAGATGTCCTAACCGACTTGCCAAAACTATAGTTTGTTAACAAGAAATTTGTGGAGTGGTTGAAAAACGAGTTAATGATTCCAACCTAAGTGTATGTAAACTTCCGACTTCAACTGTATATAAAACTTAAGAACATATAAAGTATAAACATAAGAAGTATGATATTTATCAAATAAACATATAAAGTATTAACATATACAGTGGCTTGTGAAAGTATTCACCCACTTGTCATTTTTCCTATTTTGTTGCCTTTACAACCTTAAAATAGATTTTTGGGGGTTTGTATCATTTGATTTACACAACATGTCTACCAATTTAAAGATAAAAAATATTTTTTTATTGTGAAACTTAAAACTTCTTCTGGCTGCAAGGCAAAGTGTTGAGTAGCCAGTGAAATCGTGCCCATTTCAAACGGCCTCCTACTCAAATCTTGCTCGTACAATATGGATATTATTATTCTTTTTGGATAGAAAACACTCTCTAGTTTCTAAAACAGTTGGAATTATTTCTCTGAGTGAAACAGAAGTCCTTCTGCAGCACTTTTCCTGACCAGGAAGTGAAATGTCAGAAATCGATGCTCTTTTCAACTTGATGCCTATACATGGTCTTGACACTTAGGAGTCTACTTACACTCCATACGCCTTCCTATTGGTGTCGAGAGGATGTGAGAGAAGAAATGTTGTGCTCATCTTGGTCTGTGGTGGGAAAAAAACTATTTCTTTGACGTGACCGTCCACTTCCGGTACTCTGAAGGAAGTGGGATTGACTTCTGTTTTGCTGCCGTAACGGACGATAACTATCCCCGGCTCGAATTCTTTTTGAAACATGTGACCATATCATCGTAATGTATGTTTTTTCAATATAGTTTAATCAGATTATTGAAATTTTTTCGGGAGTTTTGCCGTGTTCCGTCCTCTGACTGTGTTTACGTTGGAGAAATTTGTGCCACTCGGCTAGTGCCAATGCTAAGTGAAGAGGGAAATTTGCCATTCTGAATCCAAACAACGACTCATCTGGACAGAGGACACCTTGTTCAACATTCTGATGAAAGATCAGCAAAACTAAGACCCATTTTATGATGTTATTTCATATATCTGTCGTGCATGTGAACTGGCCGTGGGCGCCCAATTATTTCTGTCTATTGTAGCTACGCTAATATAGCGACACATTTTGTTTGCGCTGTAAAACATTTAATAAATCGGAAATATTGTTTGGAATCACAAGATGCCTGTCTTTCAATTGCTGCAGACTATGTATTTTTCAGAAATGTTTTATGATGAGTAATTAGCTATTTGACGTTGGTGTCTGTAAATATTATGGCTGCTTTCGGTGCAACTTCTGATTGTAGCTGAAATGTAAACTATGGTTTATACATGAAATATGCAAATTTTTCGAACAAAACATATGCTATACAATAAATATGCTATCAGACTGTCATCTGATGAATTTGTTTCTTGGTTAGTGGCTATTTATATCTTTATTTGGTCGAATTTGTGATAGCACCTGATGGAGTAAGAAACTGATGGAGTTAGAAAAGTGGTGTCTTTTGCTAACGTGGTTAGCTAATAGATTTACATATTTTGTCTTACCTGTAAAACATTTTAAAAATCGGACATGTTGGCTTGATTCACAAGAAGTTTATCTTTCATCTGGTGTCTTGGACTTGTTAATGTGTGAAAGTTAAATATTTAAAAAAAATATCTTTTGAATTTTGCGCACTGCACTTTGAGCTGGATGTTGTCATAGGTGTACCGGTGTCGGGCTGCACCCCTAACAGTTAAACCAAAAAAATAAGAAAAAACATTTGGTGTTTGCCAAAAGGCATGTGGGAGACTCTCCAAACATATGGAAGAAGGTACTCTGGATAGATGAGACTAAAATGTAGATGTTTGGCCATCAAGGAAAATGCTATGCCTGGCACAATCCCAACACCTCTCATCACCCCAAGAACACCATCCCCACAGTGAAGTATGGTGGTGGCAGAATCATGCTGTGGTTATGTTTTTCATTGGCAGGGACTGAGCAACTGGTCAGAATTGAAGGAGTGGTGGATGGCGCTAAATGTACGGAGATTCCTGAGGGAAACCTGTTTCAGTCTTCCAGAGATTTGAGACTGGGACGGAGGTTTACCTTCCAGCAGGACAATGACCCTAAGCATAATGCTAAAGCAACACTTGAGTTATTTAAGGGGAAACATTTAAATGGAATGGAATGGCCTAGTCAAAGCCCAGACCTCAATCCAATTGAGAATCTCTGGTATGACTTAAAGATTACTGTACACCAGCGGAACCAATCTAACTTGAAGGAGCTGGAGCAGTTCAGTTTTTCCTTTAGGAATGGGCAAAAATCCCAGTGGCTAGATGTGCCAAGTTCATAGAAACATACCCCAAGAGACTTGCAGCTATAATTGCTGCAAAAGGTGACTCTACAAAGTATTGCCTTGGGGGGTGAATAGTGATGCACCCTCAAGTTTTCAGTTTTTTTGTCTTATTTCTTGTTAAGCAATGGCTTTTTTCTGGCCACTCTTCTGTAAAGCCCAGCTCTGTGGAGTGTACGTCTTAAAGTGGTCCTATGGACAGATACTCCAATCTCCGCTTTGGAGTTTTGCAGCTCCTTCAGGGTTATCTTTGGTCTCCTTGTTGCCTCTCTAAACATGCATCCTCTATACAGTAAACATGCATCCCGTAAAAATCCATCCAAAATGTGTTTGCGGTGTCAGTTAATCCGTAATGAATTTTTTTGTGACCACAGTGGGAATCGAAACCACAACTCATGTGATCTGAGCCACATATAGGACCACTACAATACATAAGTACAAAGCAATACTGCAAAACACAATACATGATTACATCAGATGGAAGATGTATGATTGCCATCCCCACGAGAGTTCCACGCTCCTTCAGGCCATAGATGAGGCATGCAATGATTTCAATCCAGACCTATGTCAGGCTTGGATTCACCGTGCGAAAAGGTTTTTCCCCAGGGACATGAATAATGACGACATTGACTGCAATTGAGATGAGAACCTGTGGCCAAATGCTCAAGAGAGGTTTGATGCAAATTAGCTCCTGTTAAAAGTTATGTTCCTTTCATTAACTCAATTTGTTTCATTTGGTTACAGAACACGTATTCTGTAATGATATCTGAACAATATATATATATACAAAGTTATTTTTTTGCATTACCCATAAAAATTAACATGATCTAATTTTCATAATTTCTATCCCACGTGTGATCAAAGTTGTGTTCAGTGAAGACATCTTTCACAATCACTGAATCAAGCATTGCCGATACCCTGTGCTGCGTCAGCACATCCTGCTGGGTACAGAGACAAGGGATACCCTTTGTGTGAGACAGAAATGACACTCTGATCCCTATAGAACGCACTACTTTTGACGAGGTTTGCCAATTATTTCCGATCATCATTATTGGTGGGTAATAACAGCTCTGATCATCATTATTGGTGGGTAATAACAGCCCTGATCATCATTATTGGTGGGTAATAACAGCCCTGATCATCATTATTGGTGGGTAATAACAGCTCTGATCATTATTGGTGGGTAATAACAGCCCTGATCATCATTATTGGTGGGTAATAACAGCTCTGATCATCATTATTAGTGGGTAATAACAGCCCTGATCATCATTATTGGTGGGTAATAACAGCTCTGATCATTATTGGTGGGTAATAACAGCTCTGATCATTATTGGTGGGTAATAACAGCTCTGATCATCATTATTGGTGGGTAATAACAGCCCTGATCATCATTATTGGTGGGTAATAACAGCCCTGATCATCATTATTGGTGGGTAATAACAGCTCTGATCATTATTGGTGGGTAATAACAGCCCTGATCATCATTATTGGTGGGTATTAACAGCTCTGATCATCATTATTGGTGGGTAATAACAGCCCTGATCATCATTATTGGTGGGTAATAACAGCTCTGATCATTATTGGTGGGTAATAACAGCCCTGATCATCATTATTGGTGGGTAATAACAGCTCTGATCATCATTATTGGTGGGTAATAACAGCCCTGATCATCATTATTGGTGGGTAATAACAGCCCTGATCATCATTATTGGTGGGTAATAACAGCTCTGATCATTATTGGTGGGTAATAACAGCTCTGATCATTATTGGTGGGTAATAACAGCTCTGATCATCATTATTGGTGGGTAATAACAGCTCTGATCATCATTATTGGTGGGTAGTAGCAGCTCTGATCATCATTATTGGTGGGTAATAACAGCTCTGATCATCATTATTGGTGGGTAATAACAGCTCTGATCGTCATTATTGGTGGGTAATAACAGCTCTGATCATCATTATTGGTGGGTAATAACAGCCCTGATCATCATTATTGGTGGGTAATAACAGCTCTGATCATCATTATTGGTGGGTAATAACAGCTCTGATCGTCATTATTGGTGGGTAATAACAGCTCTGATCATCATTATTGGTAGGTAATAACAGCTCTGATCATCATTATTGGTGGGTAATAACAGCCCTGATCATCATTATTGGTGGGTAATAACAGCTCTGATCATTATTGGTGGGTAAAAACAGCTCTGATCGTCATTATTGGTGGGTAATAACAGCTCTGATCATCATTATTGGTGGGTAATAACAGCTCTGATCATTATTGGTGGGTAATAACAGCTCTGATCATCATTATTGGTGGGTAACAACATCTCTGATCATTATTGGTGGGCAATAACAGCTCTGATCATTATTGGTGGGTAATAACAGCTCTGATCATCATTATTGGTGGGTAGTAGCAGCTCTGATCATCATTATTGGTGGGTAATAACAGCTCTGATCATCATTATTGGTGGGTAATAACAGCTCTGATCGTCATTATTGGTGGGTAATAACAGCTCTGATCATCATTATTGGTGGGTAATAACAGCCCTGATCATCATTATTGGTGGGTAATAACAGCCCTGATCATCATTATTGGTGGGTAATAACAGCCCTGATCATTATTGGTGGGTAATAACAGCTCTGATCATCATTATTGGTGGGTAGTAGCAGCTCTGATCATCATTATTGGTGGGTAATAACAGCTCTGATCATTATTGGTGGGTAATAACAGCTCTGATCATTATTGGTGGGTAATAACAGCTCTGATCATCATTATTCTCCTACTACTCCTACTGCTCTCTCTTCGTCTGCCCACGTGTTCTCGCACACCCCGAGACCGTCTGGTCAGCGGGGTGGTGGCACCGGGATCCTCATCTCTCCCAAGTGGTCATTCTCTCTTTCTCCCCTTACCCATCTGTCTATCGCCTCCTTTGAATTCCATGCTGTCACAGTTACCAGCCCTTTCAAGCTTAACATCCTTATCATTTATCGCCCTCCAGGTTCCCTTGGAGAGTTCATCAATGAGCTTGATGCCTTGATAAGCTCCTTTCCTGAGGACGGCTCACCTCACACAGTTCTGGGTGACTTTAACCTCCCCATGTCTACCTTTGACTCATTCCTCTCTGCCTCCTTCTTTCCACTCCTCTCCTCTTTTGACCTCACCCTCTCACCTTCCCCCCCTACTCACAAGGCAGGCAATACGCTTGACCTCATCTTTACTAGATGCTGTTCTTCCACTAACCTCATTGCAACTCCCCTCCAAGTCTCCGACCACTACCTTGTATCCTTTTCCCTCTCGCTCTCATCCAACACTTCCCACACTGCCCCTACTCGGATGGTATCGCGCCGTCCCAACCTCCGCTCTCTCTCCCCCGCTACTCTCTCCTCTTCCATCCTATCATCTCTTCCCTCTGCCCAAACCTTCTCCAACCTATCTCCTGATTCTGCCTCCTCAACCCTCCTCTCCTCCCTTTCTGCATCCTTTGACTCTCTATGTCCCCTATCCTCCAGGCCGGCTCGGTCCTCCCCTCCCGCTCCGTGGCTCGACGACTCATTGCGAGCTCACAGAACAGGGCTCCGGGCAGCCGAGCGGAAATGGAGGAAAACTCGCCTCCCTGCGGACCTGGCATCCTTTCACTCCCTCCTCTCTACATTTTCCTCTTCTGTCTCTGCTGCTAAAGCCACTTTCTACCACTCTAAATTCCAAGCATCTGCCTCTAACCCTAGGAAGCTCTTTGCCACCTTCTCCTCCCTCCTGAATCCTCCTCCCCCTCCCCCCCCCTCCTCCCTCTCTGCAGACGACTTCGTCAACCATTTTGAAAAGAAGGTCGACGACATCCGATCCTCGTTTGCTAAGTCAAACGACACCGCTGGTTCTGCTCACACTGCCCAACCCTGTGCTTTGACCTCTTTCTCCCCTCTCTCTCCAGATGAAATCTCGCGTCTTGTGACGGCCGGCCGCCCAACAACCTGCCCGCTTGACCCTATCCCCTCCTCTCTTCTCCAGACCATTTCCGGAGACCTTCTACCTTACCTCACCTCGCTCATCAACTCATCCCTGACCGCTGGCTACGTCCCTTCCGTCTTCAAGAGAGCGAGAGTTGCACCCCTTCTGAAAAAACCTACACTCGATCCCTCCGATCTCAACAACTACAGACCAGTATCCCTTCTTTCTTTTCTCTCCAAAACTCTTGAACGTGCCGTCCTTGGCCAGCTCTCCTGCTATCTCTCTCAGAATGACCTTCTTGATCCAAATCAGTCAGGTTTCAAGACTAGTCACTCAACTGAGACAGCTCTTCTCTGTATCACGGAGGCGCTCCGCACTGCTAAAGCTAACTCTCTCTCCTCTGCTCTCATCCTTCTAGACCTATCGGCTGCCTTCGATACTGTGAACCATCAGATCCTCCTCTCCACCCTCTCCGAGTTGGGCATCTCCGGCGCGGCCCACGCTTGGATTACGTCCTACCTGACAGGTCGCTCCTACCAGGTGGCGTGGCGAGAATCTGTCTCCTCACCACGCGCTCTCACCACTGGTGTCCCCCAGGGCTCTGTTCTAGGCCCTCTCCTATTCTCGCTATACACCAAGTCACTTGGCTCTGTCATAACCTCACATGGTCTCTCCTATCATTGCTATGCAGACGACACACAATTAATCTTCTCCTTTCCCCCTTCTGATGACCAGGTGGCGAATCGCATCTCTGCATGTCTGGCAGACATATCAGTGTGGATGACGGATCACCACCTCAAGCTGAACCTCGGCAAGACGGAGCTGCTCTTCCTCCCGGGGAAGGACTGTCCGTTCCATGATCTCGCCATCACGGTTGACAACTCCATTGTGTCCTCCTCCCAGAGCGCTAAGAACCTTGGCGTGATCCTGGACAACACCCTGTCGTTCTCCACCAACATCAAGGCGGTGGCCCGTTCCTGTAGGTTCATGCTCTACAACATCCGCAGAGTACGACCCTGCCTCACACAGGAAGCGGCGCAGGTCCTAATCCAGGCACTTGTCATCTCCCGTCTGGATTACTGCAACTCGCTGTTGGCTGGGCTCCCTGCCTGTGCCATTAAACCCCTACAACTCATCCAGAACGCCGCAGCCCGTCTGGTGTTCAACCTTCCCAAGTTCTCTCACGTCACCCCGCTCCTCCGCTCTCTCCACTGGCTTCCAGTTGAAGCTCGCATCCGCTACAAGACCATGGTGCTTGCCTACGGAGCTGTGAGGGGAACGGCACCTCAGTACCTTCAGGCTCTGATCAGGCCCTACACCCAAACAAGGGCACTGCGTTCATCCACCTCTGGCCTGCTCGCCTCCCTACCACTGAGGAAGTACAGTTCCCGCTCAGCCCAGTCAAAACTGTTCGCTGCTCTGGCACCCCAATGGTGGAACAAACTCCCTCACGACGCCAGGACAGCGGAGTCAATCACCACCTTCCGGAGACACCTGAAACCCCACCTCTTCAAGGAATACCTAGGATAAAGCAATCCTTCTGCCCCCCCCCCCCCTTAAAATGATCTAGATGCACTATTGTAAAGTGGCTGTTCCACTGGATGTCATAAGGTGAATGCACCAATTTGTAAGTCGCTCTGGATAAGAGCGTCTGCTAAATGACTTAAATGTAAATGTAAATGTAATTATTGGTGGGTAATAACAACTCTGACATCACTTCATTCTAATGATAATGCCAATCTACTGACATCACTTCATGCTAATGATAATGCCAATCTACTGATATCACTTCATTCTAATGATAATGCCAATCTACAGACATCACTTCATTCTAATGATAATGCCAATCTACAGACATCACTTCATTCTAATGAGAATGCCAATCTACTGATATCACTTCATTCTAATGGTAATTCCAATCTACAGACATCACTTCATTCTAATGAGAATGCCAATCTACTGACATCACTTCATTCTAATGATAATGTCAATATACTGACATCACTTTATTCTAATGAGAATGCCAATCTACAGACATCACTTCATTCTAATGAGAATGCCAATCTACTGACATCACTTCATTCTAATGATAATGCCAATATACTGACATCACTTCATTCTAATGATAATGCCAATCTACTGACATCACTTCATTCTAATGATAATGTCAATCTACTGACATCACTTCATTCTAATGATAATGCCAATATACTGACATCACTTCATTCTAATGATAATGCCAATATACTGACATCACTTCATTCTAATGATAATGCCAATCTACAGCATTTAAAGTTAAGCCTAGTCAAACACAAAGGCTTGCAGCTCTGTGCTACCGAGCTGGTTTTGGCAATCCTGTCTGCTCCTCAAACGGCATCTTAATCCCTATATTGTGCACTATTTTTTGACCAGGCCCTTGTCAGGAGTAATGTGCTTTATAGGGGATATGGTACCATTTGGGACTTAAACCTCCATTCTTGCTGGGGACTGAAACCTGATTGATCCTGTATCTCTGAGGGCTTTCTTTAAAAGGGGTTAGGGGGTGGGGGGGGGGGGGGTGTTGAGCTCTCTGGACCGTGTAATAGAAGCTGAAGAATTTCACGGCTTAGGTACTTTGAGATACTTCTCTTGTACTTCTCTCTATGTCCTTTTCCCTTTTCTTCCAGGGCAGCCAGACAGTTAGTGATCTCACAGTGTAGCTTTGTATATCCCAAATGGTACCCTATGCCCTCTTTTCACGTGATTTCATGTGTTTTGGGAGCACTTCACAGGTGAAATTCATATGGTTTTTCCGTGTGGGTCCAGGGCTCATCAGACTCTTGTTAACAAAAGGATCGGCCCCTTCTAAAAAAAAAATCTCCTAAAATGACAAACCCAAATCTAACTGCCTGTAGCTCAGGACCTGAAGTAAGGATATGCCTTTTCTTGGTACCATTTGAAAGGAAACACTTTGAAGTTTGTGGAAATGTGAAAATAATGTAGGAATGTAGGAGACCAACCGTTTTTTTGTATTTTCTTTGTACCATCATCTTTGAAATGAAAGAGAAAGGCAATAAGGTATTATTCCAGCCTAGGTGCAATTTAGATATTGGCCACTAGATGGCATCAGTGTATGTGCAAAGTTTTAGTCTGATCCAATGAACCATTGCATTTCTGTTAAAAAATGTTGTATCAAGACTGCCCAAGTGTGCCTAATTTGTTTATTAATAACGTTTTGTGTTCAAAACTATGCTCTCGCCTCAAACAATAGCATGGTATTCTTTCACTGTAATAGTTACTGTAAATTGGACAGTGCAGTTAGATTAAGAATACTTTTTGCTTTCTGCCAATATCAGATATGTCTATGTCGTGGGAAATGTTCTTGTTACTTACAACCTCATGCTAATCGCATTAGCCTACATTAGCTCAACAGTCCCGCAGGGGACCAACCAATCCTGAAGAATTAAAAGTAACGCTGTGCATAGGGAAAGGGTGGCACTTTCTACGGAGCCTGTTGTAAGAAAATAAAGAATGGTACCAGCTTATGATTTCAGGGATCTGTAAATTTAGTATCCAGCGTATTACACTACTGTGCAATAGTTCTTCATCATATTGAACAATAAACATTTTCAATGACACCAATCAGGCCCTCGAATGGTGCTCTGGTCAAAAGTAGTGTACTGTGGTAGTGAACTACACTATATATATATACAAGTATGTGGACTCCCCTTCAAATTAGTGGAATCGGCCATTTCAGCCACACCCGTTGCTGACAGGTGTATGAAATTGAGCACACAGCCATGCAGTCTCCGTAGACAAACATTGACAGTAGAATGGGCCTTACTGAAGAGCTCAGGGACTTTCAACGTGGCACCGCTATAGGATGCCACCAATCCAACAGTTTGTCAAATCTCTTCCCTGCTAGAGCTGCCTCGGTCAATTGTAAATACCGTTATTGTGAAGTGGAAACGTCTAGGAGCAACAACGGATCAGCCACGAAGTGAGAGGCCACACAAGCTCACAGAACTGGAACGCCGAGTGCTGAAGCGCGTAGCGTTTTTGGACTTTTTTTGGGACTTAATGATATAGAGTATACCCACTAAATTGTTGCAACACTCACTATCAAGTTCCGAACTGCCTCTGGGAGCAACAGTCGGCACAAGAACTGTTCCTCGGGAGCTTCATGAAATGGGTTTCCATGGCCGAGCAGCCGCACACAAGACTAAGATCACCATGCACAATGCCAAGTGTCGGCTGGAGTGGTGTAAAGCTCACCGCTATTGGACTCTGGACCAGTAAAAACACGTTCTCTGGAGTGATGAATAACACTTCACCATCTGGCAGTCTGACAGACTAATCTGGGTTGGGCGGATGCCAGGAGAACACTACCTGCCCTAATGCATACTGCCAACTGTAAAGTTTGGTGGAGGAAGAATAATTGTCTGGGGCTGTTTTTCTTGGTTCGGGCCCCTTAGTTCCAGTAAAGGGAAATCTTAACACTACAGCATACAATAACATTCTAGATGAGCCTGTGCTACCAACTATGTGGCAAGAGTTTGGGTAAGGCCCTTTCCTGTTTCAGGATGACATTGCTCCCGTGCACAAAGCGAGGTCCGTACAGAAATGGTTTATCAAGATCGGTGTAGAATAACTTGACTGGCCTGCACAGAACCCTGGTCACAACCCCTTCGAACACCTTTGGGATGGATTGGAACGCCGACTGCAAGCCATGCCTAATCGCCCAACATCAGTGTCCCGACCTCACTAATGCTCTTGTGGCTGAATGGAAGCAAGTCCCCGCAGCAATGTTCCAACATCTCGTGGAAAGCCTTCATAGAAGAGTGGAGGCTGTTATAGCAGCAAAGGGGGGACTAACTCCATACTATAGCCCATGATTTTGAAATGAGATGTTCGACGAGCAGGTGTCCACATACTTTTGGTCATGTGGTGTACATAGAGAAGGTGGACACTTTTAAGTTCCTCTGCGTACACATCACGGACAAACTGAAATGGTCCACCCATGCAGACAGTGTGGTGAAGAAGGCGCAACAGCGCCTCTTCAACCTCAGGAGGCTGAAGAAATTTGGCATAACACCTAAAACCCTCACAATCTTTTGCAGATGCACAATTGAGAGCATCCCGTCGGGCTGTATCACCGCTTGGTACGGCAACTGCACCGCCCAGAACCGTAGTGCTTTCCAGAGGGTGGAGCGGTTTGCGCAACGCCTCACCGGGGGCAAACTACCTGCCATCCAGGACATCTACACAATCCGATGTCACAGGAAGGCCAAAAAGATCATCAAGGACAACAATCACCCGAGCCACTGCTAGTTCACTCCGCTACCATGCAGAAGTCGAGGTCAGTACTGAAAAATGGCTTCTATCCCAAGGCCATCAGACTGTTAAACAGCCATCACTGACATAGTAGAGGCTACTGCCTACACACAGATTTGAAATTGTTGATCACTAGTCACTTTATTAATGCCACTTTAACAATGGTGTTTACATATCTGCATTACTCATCTCATATGTATGTACCGTATTTTATACCGTCTATTGCATCTTGCCTACGCCACTCGGTCATCGCTCATCCATATATTTATATGTACATATTCTTATTCCATTTTATTTACTTAGATGTGTGTGTATTAGGTAGTTGTTGTGGAATTGTAAGAAAACTTTTTAGATATTGCTGCACTGTCGGAACTATAAGCACAAGCATTTCGCTACACCTGCATATAACATCTGCTAACCATGTGTATGTGACCAATAACATTTGATTTGATTTGAGAATAGGGTGCCGTTTTGAATGCAGTCCTATGAAAGATAAGTATAGTATAATACCCTGGCTTTAGCATTGTTGCTACAATATGGAAAACATCTATTTATACTCAACGGAAAAAGAAACACAACATGAAACAGTTTCTAAGATATTACTATCATTTTAAATAAATAAATTAGGCCGTAATCTATGGATTTCACATAACTGGGAATACAGATATGCATTGGTTGGTCACAGATACCTGAAAAGAAAATGTGAAAGGGGTGTGGATCAGAAAACCAGTCGGAATCTGGTGTGACCACCATTTGCCTCATGCAGCACGACACATCTCCTTTGCATAACGTAGATCAAGCTGTTGATTGTGTCCTGTGGAATGTTGTCCCGCTCCTCTTCAATGGCAGTGTGATATTGCTGAATATTGCCGGGAAACTGGAACACACTGTTGTACACGTTGATCCAGAGAATCCAAAACACGTTCAATGGGTAACATATCTGGTAAGTATACAGGCCATGGAAGAACTGGGGCATTTTCAGTTTCCAGGAATTCTGCAGATTCTTGTGACATGGGGCCATGTATTATCATGCTGAAACATGAGGTGATGGAGGCAGATGAATGGCACGGCAATGGGCCTCGGGTTCTTATCACGATATCTCTGTGTATTCAAATTGCCATTGATAAAATGCAATTTTATTTGTTGTCCGTAGCGTATGCCTGCTCATACCACCGCAACCATGGGGCACTCTGTTCACAACGTTGATATCAGGAAAGCACTCACCCACACAACACCAGACATGTGGTCTGTGGTTGTGAGGCTGGTTGGACCTACTGACAAATTCTTATGGTAGAGAAATCTAATTATCTGGCAACAGGCCTGTTGGACAATCCTGCAGTCAGCATGCAAATTACATACACCCTCAAAACGTTAGACATCTGTGGAATTGTATTTTGTGACAAAACTGCACATTTTACAGTGGCCTTTTATTGTCCCCAGCACAAGGTGCACCTGTGTAATGATCATGCTGTTTTATTAGCTTCTTAATATGCCACACCTGTCAGATGGATTGATTATCTTTGCAACGGAGAAATGTTCACTTACAGGGATGTAAAAAAATGTGTGCAAAACATTTGACAGAAATGCGTTTTTTTTGTGCACGAAAAACTTCTGGGATATTTTATTTCAGCTCATAAAACATGGAACTAACACTTTACGTGTTGCATTTATATTTTTGATCAGTGTTAGATTGTGTCATGCATATTTTGATAATTGAAGTAACTGTGGATTGGATTGTCAGTATCTGTGGAATAATATGACCAAATCAACAGGTGCCCAGATCAATGAGACCAAATCAACAGGTACCCAGATCAATGAGACCAAATCAACAGGTACCCAGATCAATGAGACCAAATCAACAGGTGCCCAGATCAATGAGACCAAATCAACAGGTACCCAGATCAATGAGACCAAATCAACAGGTACCCAGATCAATGAGACCAAATCAACAGGTACCCAGATCAATGAGACCAAATCAACAGGTACCCAGATCAATGAGACCAAATCAACAGGTACCCAGATCAATGAGGCCAAATCAACAGGTGCCCAGATCAATGAGACCAAATCAACAGGTACCCAGATCAATGAGGCCAAATCAACAGGTACCCAGATCAATGAGACCAAATCAACAGGTACCCAGATCAATGAGGCCAAATCAACAGGTACCCAGATCAATGAGGCCAAATCAACAGGTACCCAGATCAATGAGGCCAAATCAACAGGTACCCAGATCAATGAGACCAAATCAACAGGTACCCAGATCAATGAGGCCAAATCAACAGGTACCCAGATCAATGAGGCCAAATCAACAGGTGCCCAGATCAATGAGACCAAATCAACAGGTACCCAGATCAATGAGGCCAAATCAACAGGTACCCAGATCAATGAGGCCAAATCAACAGGTACCCAGATCAATGAGGCCAAATCAACAGGTATCCAGATCAATGAGACCAAATCAACAGGTGCCCAGATCAATGAGGCCAAATCAACAGGTACCCAGATCAATGAGGCCAAATCAACAGGTACCCAGATCAATGAGGCCAAATCAACAGGTACCCAGATCAATGAGGCCAAATCAACAGGTATCCAGATCAATGAGACCAAATCAACAGGTACCCAGATCAATGGGGCCAAATCAACAGGTGCCCAGATCAATGAGACCAAATCAACAGGTACCCAGATCAACGAGACCAAATCAACAGGTGCCCAGATCAATGAGACCAAATCAACAGGTACCCAGATCAATGAGACCAAATCAACAGGTGCCCAGATCAATGAGGCCAAATCAACAGGTACCCAGATCAATGAGGCCAAATCAACAGGTACCCAGATCAATGAGGCCAAATCAACAGGTGCCCAGATCAATGAGACCAAATCAACAGGTACCCAGATCAATAAGACCAAATCAACAGGTACCCAGATCAATGAGGCCAAATCAACAGGTACCCAGATCAATGAGGCCAAATCAACAGGTGCCCAGATCAATGAGACCAAATCAACAGGTACCCAGATCAACGAGACCAAATCAACAGGTACCCAGATCAATGAGACCAAATCAACAGGTACCCAGATCAATGAGGCCAAATCAACAGGTACCCAGATCAATGAGACCAAATCAACAGGTACCCAGATCAATGAGACCAAATCAACAGGTACCCAGATCAATGAGACCAAATCAACAGGTGCCCAGATCAACGAGACCAAATCAACAGGTGCCCAGATCAATGAGACCAAATCAACAGGTACCCAGATCAATGAGGCCAAATCAACAGGTACCCAGATCAATGAGACCAAATCAACAGGTGCCCAGATCAACGAGACCAAATCAACAGGTGCCCAGATCAATGAGACCAAATCAACAGGTGCCCAGATCAATGAGACCAAATCAACAGGTACCCAGATCAATGAGACCAAATCAACAGGTACCCAGATCAATGAGACCAAATCAACAGGTACCCAGATCAATGAGACCAAATCAACAGGTACCCAGATCAATGAGACCAAATCAACAGGTGCCCAGATCAATGAGGCCAAATCAACAGGTACCCAGATCAATAAGACCAAATCAACAGGTACCCAGATCAATGAGCACTATAAGTGAGAGGTGAGAACAGTTGGAGCTTATGTGTAATATTATATTGGTGGGCTAAATGGAAAATCAGCATTATGATAAACTCCTTCCTCCTGTAGTTGTGATCTCGCCTTTCGAGCCGGTTGCTATGCAAAAAAACTATCCCACAGCAAGGTTCATTGGGAAGATAAGCTTTAAGTTATTAGTACCTTTAATCTTGTATTAGTTTTCATTCTGCCCCCCCCCCCCCCCAGACCTGGCGTCCTCCAACCTACACGGCGTCTCCCAAATGGTACCCTTCTCTTGTTAAAAGTAGTACGCTACATAGGGATTAGGGTCCCCTTGGGGATGCAGAGCCAAGACTGGCGTCCTCCATTTTATCTGTTTTTAATGGTCTAATTAAATCCATATTATTGGCTGACCCCAATGATTTTAAAGTGATGACCCTCAAAAAAATTAATAGAAGAATGAGTTAGTGTTCTTCCGTGGTTTGTGTTCCATGACTGTATAACCTGGAATAACCCCCCCCTACACTACCCCCACCATTATACATGTTAGTTATGATGGTATAACCTGGAATAACCCCCCCCCCCCCACTACCCCCACCATTATACATGTTAGTTATGATGGTATAACCTGGAATAACCCCCCCCCCCCCACTACCCCCACCATTATACATGTTAGTTATGATGGTATAACCTGGAATAACCCCCCCTCCCCCCCACTACCCCCACCATTATACATGTTAGTTATGATGGTATAACCTGGAATAACCCCCCCCCCCCCACTACCCCCACCATTATACATGTTAGTTATGATGGTATAACCTGGAATAACCCCCCCCTCCCCCCCACTACCCCCACCCTTATACATGTTAGTTATGATGGTATAACCTGGAATAACCCCCCCCTCCCCCCCACTACCCCCACCATTATACATGTTAGTTATGATGGTATAACCTGGAATAACACCCCCCCCCCCCCTACTACCCCCACCATTATACATGTTAGTCATGATGGTATAACCTGGAATAACCCCCCCCCCCACTACCCCCACCATTATACATGTTAGTTATGATGGTATAACCTGGAATAACCCCCCCCCCCACTACCCCCACCATTATACATGTTAGTTATGATGGTATAACCTGGAATAACCCCCCCCCCCCCTCACTACCCCCACCATTATACATGTTAGTTATTATGGTATAACCTGGAATAACCCCCCCCCCCCACTACCCCCACCATTATACATGTTAGTTATGATGGTATAACCTGGAATAACCCCCCCTACACTACCCCCACCATTATACATGTTAGTTATGATGGTATAACCTGGAATACCCCCCCCCCCCACTACCCCCACCATTATACATGTTAGTTATGATGGTATAACCTGGAATAACCCCCCCCCCACTACCCCCACCATTATACATGTTAGTTATGATGGTATAACCTGGAATAACCCCCCCTCCCCCCCACTACCCCCACCATTATACATGTTAGTTATTATGGTATAACCTGGAATAACCCCCCCCCCCCCCCCACTACCCCCACCATTATACATGTTAGTTATGATGGTATAACCTGGAATAACCCCCCCCCCCCTCCACTACCCCCACCATTATACATGTTAGTTATGATGGTATAACCTGGAATAACCCCCCCCCCCCCCCCCACTACCCCCACCATTATACATGTTAGTTATGATGGTATAACCTGGAATAACCCCCCCCCCCCCACTACCCCACTACCACCACCATTATACATGTTAGTTATGATGGTATAACCTGGAACCCCCCCCCCCCACTACCCCCACCATTATACATGTTAGTTATGATGGTATAACCTGGAATAACCCCCCCTCCCCCCCACTACCCCCACCATTATACATGTTAGTTATTATGGTATAACCTGGAATAACCCCCCCCCCCCACTACCCCCACCATTATACATGTTAGTTATGATGGTATAACCTGGAATAACCCCCCCCCCCTCCACTACCCCCACCATTATACATGTTAGTTATGATGGTATAACCTGGAATAACCCCCCCCCCCCCCCCCACTACCCCCACCATTATACATGTTAGTTATGATGGTATAACCTGGAATAACCCCCCCCTCCCCCCCACTACCCCCACCCTTATACATGTTAGTTATGATGGTATAACCTGGAATAACCCCCCCCCTCCCCCCCACTACCCCCACCATTATACATGTTAGTTATGATGGTATAACCTGGAATAACCCCCCCCCCCCACTACCCCCACCATTATACATGTTAGTTATGATGGTATAACCTGGAATAACCCCCCCCCCACTACCCCCACCATTAATCATGTTAGTTATGATGGTATAACCTGGAATAACCCCCCCCCCCCCCCCCCACTACCCCCACCATTATACATGTTAGTTATGATGGTATAACCTGGAATAACCCCCCCCCCCCTCACTACCCCCACCATTATACATGTTAGTTATGATGGTATAACCTGGAATAACCCCCCCCCCCCCACTACCCCAACCATTATACATGTTAGTTATGATGTTATAACCTGGAATAACCCCCCCCCCCCACTACCCCCACCATTATACATGTTAGTTATGACGGTATAACCTGGAATAACCCCCCCCGCCCCCCCACTACCCCCACCATTATACATGTTAGTTATGATGGTATAACCTGGAATAACCCCCCCCTCCCCCCCACTACCCCCACCCTTATACATGTTAGTTATGATGGTATAACCTGGAATAACCCCCCCCCTCCCCCCCACTACCCCCACCATTATACATGTTAGTTATGATGGTATAACCTGGAATAACCCCCCCCCCACTACCCCCACCATTATACATGTTAGTTATGTTGGTATAACCTGGAATAACCCCCCCCCCCCCACTACCCCCACCATTATACATGTTAGTTATGATGGTATAACCTGGAATAACCCCCCCCCCCCCCCCCCCCACTACCCCCACCATTATACATGTTAGTTATGATGGTATAACCTGGAATAACCCCCCCCCTCACTACCCCCACCATTATACATGTTAGTTATGATGGTATAACCTGGAATAACCCCCCCCCCCTCACTACCCCCACCATTATACATGTTAGTTATGATGGTATAACCTGGAATAACCCCCCCCCCCCCCACTACCACCACCATTATACATGTTAGTTATGATGGTATAACCTGGAATAACACCCCCCCCCCTCCCCCCCACTACCCCCACCATTATACATGTTAGTTATGATGGTATAACCTGGAATAACCCCCCCCTCCACTACCCCCACCATTATACATGTTAGTTATGATGGTAGAGCCTGGAATAACCCCCCCCCACTACCCCCACCATTATACATGTTAGTTATGATGGTATAACCTGGAATAACCCCCTCCCCCCCCCACTACCCCCACCATTATACATGTTAGTTATGATGGTATAACCTGGAATAACCCCCCCTCCCCTCCACTACCCCCACCGTTATACATGTTAGTTATGATGGTATAACCTGGAATAACCCCCCCCCCACTACCCCCACCATTATACATGTTAGTTATGATGGTATGACCTGGAATAACCCCCCCCCCCACACTACCCCCACCATTATACATGTTAGATATGATGGTATAACCTGGAATAACCCCCCCCCTCCCCCCACTACCCCCACCATTATACATGTTAGTTATGATGGTATAACCTGGAATAACCCCCCCCCCCCACTACCCCCACCATTATACATGTTAGTTATGATGGTATAACCTGGAATGACCCCCCCCCCCTCCACTACCCCCACCATTATACATGTTTGTTATGATGGTATAACCTGGAATAACCCCCCCCCTCCACTACCCCCACCATTATACATGTTAGGTATGATGGTATAACCTGGAATAACCCCCCCCCCCACCCACTACCCCCACCATAATACATGTTAGTTATGATGGTATAACCTGGAATAACCCCCCCCCCCCCTCCCCCCCCACTACCCCCACCATTATACATGTTAGTTATGATGGTATAGCCTGGAATAACCCCCCCCCCACTACCCCAACCATTATACATGTTAGTTATGATGGTATAACCTGGAATAACCCCCCCCCCCCCCCCCACTACCCCCACCATTATACATGTTAGTTATGATGGTATAACCTGGAATAACCCCCCCTCCCCTCCACTACCCCCACCATTAAACATGTTAGTTATGATGGTATAACCTGGAATAACCCCCCCCCCCCCCCACTACCCCCACCATTATACATGTTAGTTATGATGGTATGACCTGGAATAACCCCCCCCCCCACACTACCCCCACCATTATACATGTTAGATATGATGGTATAACCTGGAATAACCCCCCCCCTCCCCCCACTACCCCCACCATTATACATGTTAGTTATGATGGTATAACCTGGAATAACCCCCCCCCCCCCCACTACCCCCACCATTGTACATGTTAGTTATGATGGTATAACCTGGAATGACCCCCCCCCCCCTCCACTACCCCCACCATTATACATGTTTGTTATGATGGTATAACCTGGAATAACCCCCCCCCTCCACTACCCCCACCATTATACATGTTAGGTATGATGGTATAACCTGGAATAACCCCCCCCCCCACCCACTACCCCCACCATAATACATGTTAGTTATGATGGTATAACCTGGAATAACCCCCCCCCCCCCCTCCCCCCCCACTACCCCCACCATTATACATGTTAGTTATGATGGTATAGCCTGGAATAACCCCCCCCCACTACCCCCACCATTATACATGTTAGTTATGATGGTATAACCTGGAATAACCCCCCCCCCCCCCCCACTACCCCCACCATTATACATGTTAGTTATGATGGTATAACCTGGAATAACCCCCCCTCCCCTCCACTACCCCCACCATTAAACATGTTAGTTATGATGGTATAACCTGGAATAACCCCCCCCACTACCCCCACCATTATACATGTTAGTTATGATGGTATGACCTGGAATAACCCCCCCCCCCCCCACACACTACCCCCACCATTATACATGTTAGAAATGATGGTATAACCTGGAATAACCCCCCCCTCCCCCCACTACCCCCACCATTATACATGTTAGTTATGATGGTATAACCTGGAATAACCCCTCCCCCTCCACTACCCCCACCATTATACATGTTAGTTATGATGGTATAACCTGGAATAACCCCCCCCCCCACTACCCCCACCATTATACATGTTAGTTATGATGGTATAACCTGGAATAACCCCCCCCCCCCACTACCCCCACCATTATACATGTTAGTTATGATGGTATGACCTGGAATAACCCCCCCCCCCCACTACCCCCACCATTATACCTGTTAGTTATGATGGTATGACCTGGAATAACCCCCCCCCCCCACACTACCCCCACCATTATACATGTTAGTTATGATGGTATAACAAGGAATAACCCCCCCCCCCCCTCCACTACAAACACCATTATACATGTTAGTTATGATGGTATAACCTGTAATACCCCCCCCCCACTTCCCCCACCATTATACATGTTAGTTATGATGGTATAACCTGGAATAACCCCCCCCCCCCACTACCCCCACCATTATACATGTTAGTTATGATGGTATAACATGGAATAACCCCCCCCCCCTGCAGTACCCCCACCATTATACATGTTAGTTATGATGGTATAACCTGGAATAACCCCCCCCCCCCCCACTACCCCCACCATTATACATGTTAGTTATGATGGTATAACCTGGAATACCCCCCCCCCCCTCACTACCCCCACCATTATACATGTTAGTTATGATGGTATAACCTGGAATAACCCCCCCCCCCCTCACTACCCCCACCATTATACATGTTAGTTATGATGGTATAACCTGGAATAACCCCCCCCCCCCCACTACCACCACCATTATACATGTTAGTTATGATGGTATAACCTGGAATAACCCCCCCCCTCCCCCCCACTACCCCCACCATTATACATGTTAGTTATGATGGTATAACCTGGAATAACCCCCCCCTCCACTACCCCCACCATTATACATGTTAGTTATGATGGTATAGCCTGGAATAACCCCCCCCACTACCCCCACCATTATACATGTTAGTTATGATGGTATGACCTGGAATAACCCCCCCCCCACACTACCCCCACCATTATACATGTTAGATATGATGGTATAACCTGGAATAACCCCCCCCTCCCCCCACTACCCCCACCATTATACATGTTAGTTATGATGGTATAACCTGGAATAACCCCCCCCCCCCCCACTACCCCCACCATTATACATGTTAGTTATGATGGTATAACCTGGAATGACCCCCCCCCCCCTCCACTACCCCCCACCATTATACATGTTAGTTATGATGGTATAACCTGGAATAACCCCCCCCCTCCACTACCCCCACCATTATACATGTTAGGTATGATGGTATAACCTGGAATAACCCCCCCCCCACCCACTACCCCCACCATAATACATGTTAGTTATGATGGTATAACCTGGAATAACCCCCCCCCCCCCCTCCCCCCCACTACCCCCACCATTATACATGTTAGTTATGATGGTATAACCTGGAATAACCCCCCCCTCCACTACCCCCACCATTATACATGTTAGTTATGATGGTATAGCCTGGAATAACCCCCCCCCCACTACCCCCACCATTATACATGTTAGTTATGATGGTATAACCTGGAATAACCCCCCCCCCAACTACCCCCACCATTATACATGTTAGTTATGATGGTATAACCTGGAATAACCCCCCCTCCCCTCCACTACCCCCACCATTAAACATGTTAGTTATGATGGTATAACCTGGAATAACCCCCCCCCCACTACCCCCACCATTATACATGTTAGTTATGATGGTATGACCTGGAATAACCCCCCCCCCCACACACTACCCCCACCATTATACATGTTAGAAATGATGGTATAACCTGGAATAACCCCCCCCCTCCCCCCACTACCCCCACCATTATACATGTTAGTTATGATGGTATAACCTGGAATAACCCCTCCCCCCTCCACTACCCCCCACCATTATACATGTTAGTTATGATGGTATAACCTGGAATAACCCCCCCCCCCCCACTACCCCCACCATTATACATGTTAGTTATGATGGTATAACCTGGAATAACCCCCCCCCCCCCACTACCCCCACCATTATACATGTTAGTTATGATAGTATGACCTGGAATAACCCCCCCCCCCCCCCACTACCCCCACCATTATACCTGTTAGTTATGATGGTATGACCTGGAATAACCCCCCCCCCCCACACTACCCCCACCATTATACATGTTAGTTATGATGGTATAACATGGAATAACCCCCCCCCCCCTCCACTACACCCACCATTATACATGTTAGTTATGATGGTATAACCTGTAATACCCCCCCCCCACTACCCCCACCATTATACATGTTAGTTTATGATGGTATAACCTGGAATAACCCCCCCCCCCCCCACTACCCCCCCACCATTATACATGTTAGTTATGATGGTATAACATGGAATAACCCCCCCCCCCTGCACTACCCCCACCATTATACATGTTAGTTATGATGGAATAACCTGGAATAACCCCCCCCCTGCACTACCCCCACCATTATACATGTTAGTTATGATGGTATAACCTGGAATAACCCCCCCCCCCCCACACTACCCCCACCATTATACATGTTAGTTATGATGGTATAACATGGAATAACCCCCCCCCCCTGCACTACCCCCACCATTATACATGTTAGTTATGATGGTATAACCTGGAATAACCCCCCCCCTCCCCTCCACCCCCCACCATTATACATGTTAGTTATGATGGTATAACCTGGAATACCCCCCCCCCACTACCCCTACCATTATACATGTTAGTTATGATGGTATAACCTGGAATAACCCCCCCCCCCCACTACCCCCACCATTATACATGTTAGTTATGATGGTATAACCTGGAATAACCCCCCCCTCCCCCCCCACTACCCCCACCATTATACATGTTAGTTATGATGGTATAACCTGGAATAACCCCCCCCCCCTCCACTACCCCCACCATTATACATGTTAGTTATGATGGTATAACCTGGAATAACCCCCCCCCCCACTACCCCCACCATTATACATGTTAGTTATGATGGTATAACCTGGAATAACCCCCCCCCCCCCACTACCCCCACCATTATACATGTTAGTTATGATGGTATAACCTGGAATAACCCCCCCCCCCTCCCCCCACTACCCCCACCATTATACATGTTAGTTATGATGGTATAACCTGGAATAACCCCCCCTCCCCCCCACTACCCCCACCATTATACATGTTAGTTATGATGGTATAACCTGGAATAACCCCCCCCCCCCCCCACTACCCCCACCATTATACATGTTAGTTATGATCGTATAACCTGGAATAACCCCCCCCCCCTCCCCCCCACTACCACCACCATTATACATGTTAGTTATGATGGTATAACCTGGAATAACCCCCCCCCCCCCCCCCCACTACCCCCACCATTATACATGTTAGTTATGATCGTATAACCTGGAATAACCCCCCCCCCCACTACCCCCACCATTATACATGTTAGTTATGATCGTATAACCTGGAATAACCCCCCCCTCCCCCCCCCCTCCCCCCACCATTATACATGTTAGTTATGATGGTATAACCTGGAATAACCCCCCCCCTCCCTCCACTACCCCCACCATTATACATGTTAGTTATGATGGTATAACCTGGAATAACCCCCCCCCCCCCCCCCCCACTACCCCCCACCATTATACATGTTAGTTATTATGGTATAACCTGGAATAACCCCCCCCCCCCACTACCCCCACCATTATACATGTTGGTTATGATGGTATTAACCTGGAATAACCCCCCCCCTCCCCCCCACTACCCCCACCATTATACATGTTAGTTATGATGGTATAACCTGGAATAACCCCCCCCCCCCCCCACTACCCCCACCATTATACATGTTAGTTATGATGGTATAACCTGGAATAACCCCCCCCCACTACCCCCACCATTATACATGTTAGTTATGATGGTATAACCTGGAATAACCCCCCCCCCACTACCCCCCACCATTATACATGTTAGTTATGATGGTATAACCTGGAATAACCCCACCCCTCCCCTCCACTACCCCCACCTCCCAACAACCAAATTATATTGATAAAATATTTTAAACATTTTTTGAACAAAAATACAGTCTATAAAGCAAACACACAGAGGAAGATAAACCATTTAATGATGTAGTCAGTGACTCTCAGTGGGGAGTATGTCACAATTTAATATACTTTTAAAATATTTCAGATTGTCAATTCATTTCTTTCTTCCTCTCTTTTACAGCTAGCTGTGTGTGTTGTCTAGTTGGTTATTTTTTTTTTTTTACAATGATCTACGACTCTCATAAAGAACTGTTTAGGGATTCTAAACAGAGCCATTACCCACTGATATGATTGTATTGTCTTGAGCTGTGTCTCAAAAAGCACCGGATTTATATGCTTAGTGCACTACTTTTGACCAGATCCCTATAGGCTGTGGTCAAAACGTAGTGCACTATATAGGTAATAGGGTGTCAGTTAAGGACACATGCTGGCTGTATTGTTTTGATGTTGTCTAGAGAAACAAACATTAGTAGTAACTTCTGCAATCTTCTGTTCATCTCAGGTGGTCATTTCCCCTGGTAATTACAGCGTGTGTTCTATGAACCCATACATATCCCCTTCCTTCTCTCCCCTCAGTATGAGGGCTGGTATTAATCTGTATCTACTGGGATGGCTCCAGTATGAGGGCTGGTATTAATCTGTATCTACTGGGATGGCTCCAGTATGAGGGCTGGTATTAATCTGTATCTACTGGGATGGCTCCAGTATGAGGGCTGGTATTAATCTGTATCTACTGGGATGGCCTCAGTATGAGGGCTGGTATTAATCTGTATGTACTGGGATGGCCCCAGTATGAGGGCTGGTATTAATCTGTATCTACTGGGATGGCCCCAGTATGAGGGCTGGTATTAATCTGTATCTACTGGGATGGCTCCAGTATGAGGGCTGGTATTAATCTGTATCTACTGGGATGGCTCCAGTATGAGGGCTGGTATTAATCTGTCTGTACTTGGATGGCTCCAGTATGAGGGCTGGTATTAATCTGTATCTACTGGGATGGCTCCAGTATGAGGGCTGGTATTAATCTGTATCTACTGGGATGGCCCCAGTATGAGGGCTGGTATTAATCTGTATCTACTGGGATGGCTCCAGTATGAGGGCTGGTATTAATCTGTATCTACTGGGATGGCTCCAGTATGAGGGCTGGTATTAATCTGTATGTACTGGGATGGCTCCAGTATGAGGGCTGGTATTAATCTGTCTGTACTTGGATGGCTCCAGTATGGGTGAGGGTATTAGTCTGTCTGTACTTGGATGGCCCCAGTATGAAGGCTGGTATTAGTCTGTATCTACTGGGATGGCTCCAGTATGGGTGATGGTATTAGTCTGTATGTTCCGGGGAATGCTCCTATATAGGTTGCCTTGAGTTGTCCTCTCTCCTCCTGCTACTGTGTGGATCTCTCTCGTCCTGCTGCTATGCAGTTTGTTCATCTACAGGTTTCTCCCTCCCTCCATCCCTCCTTCCAAACGTTCTTAATTCATTGTAAAGGTTTAATGACAGTTTATTGTGCGAGGCTGAAGAGGCTTGTGTTGTGTTGTAAAGGATTAAAGCTAGAATCCTTAGATGCTACATCCATTTTTGGACTTGTAAATTACTGATATACAGTATACCCACAGAATCGTTGAACAATATAACTTATAAATGCCTCATGAATTTAGTTCCTACTGTTGTTCCCCATCAGAAGCCAAGATACTCCAAATTTTGTCAACAATGTTAATGTAAACAAATTCTTAAAACAAAAGGTTAAAACTACAATGTTGATATCATGGATGCTTAGTCCTTGCATCCATGGCTCTGTCTCTGAATTTGAGAGTGGTTCAATTTCTCCAAAACTGAGGAGGGTTGAGCGCTTTGCTATAGTTTC